>NC_092012.1:19017542-19200042 GCF_042242105.1 Pempheris klunzingeri
GAAACCAATTAAACAAATACACTCACTAGCCTACATACCAATACCATCTCTGGAGTCTCCTACACTTTGGTGAAACTTTCCTGACTGTAAATTTAAACAAATCTGACGTTTGTTTTTTACACCTAAATGACTTGAGGGCGTGTGTCAATGCCCAAATTTAATGTGAACCCTCACATAAACCCATGGGCTCAGCCCTGCCTTCTCACTGCAACACCACCACCGATATCGAAAAAGCAGCTTTTAGACACGGAAAAACAAATAAATGGTTCTTTGGCAAATGGTAAAATTTGGACTCTTTCCTACCAGGTATATGATTAGAGCAGTTATTATATAACATTAGGTCCCAAGCTGGAACTGAACGAGGGACACTGCACTTTTGAATGCCCTCCAGTCTAATTTGAATCACGTGAAGCTGCTGACCTGGTGTTCCACTGCTACTGTACGTGTTATTTCAGGGGTGTTAATGTTGGGATGAGTGTGTATAGTGACTCAGCTAAAAATAGCAGCCACTGTATATCATATATCATGACTACAATGTCCTGGATGTGTGTGTGAAAGAGAGAGAGCAAGATGAAGATGATGTTAACATGAGTAAAGTTGAAACTGGGACAAGTAAATAAATAGCTGGGCCTTTTGGTACTGCATGTGCTGCCCCATCACGGTTGTCATGCAGTCCTCTGGGTTTGGTGTTGTGTGTCTATGTGGATGTAACAACATCCTATTTGGCTGATCTTTTTCATTTGAAGTGCCATGTGTACATTTCTGGCATTGGAACCTTTGATTTAGGAATTCTCCTGGGGTACACATGAAAACTATTTTCATTGCCTAAAGACAGCAATGTCGGTCTGTTAGCCAAGTCTGTTGGTTGGTCCAGACGGAAATATCTCAAAGACTGTGCTCTCTCTACAACCCTTGCTTGGTTGGCCATGCAATTTAGCACATTTCACAGTCTTTGTGGAAAGTGGCAATTCCCGGACTCTAGCATCATTGTTGGGTCCAAATTTCAATTTGTCCAGTACTTAAGTTTATCCATATTTCTTTATCCAATAGTTTCAATATTCCAATACATCCAATATTTTCATAGGAATGGTCATTACAGCCTCCTGGCAGTTAAAATGAATATAGGCTCTTAGTCCTGTTGCTCTCCTGTTAAGCTGCCCAAAAAAACTACAAAGTTGAGTGCAAAAATCTTTCCAGTATATTTGTAAGTCAGTGAGCTATATTACACCTGTGAAGAGCACCAGTTCTTGAATGTGATGTAATTGGGCATGAAACCGATTTTGTGCTATGACAACACCACACATAAACATGTGGAGGGTTCTTGTACTGCTTGTGCCGGCAAGATATGTGTGTCTGTGTACTAAGACCTTGTACGCTGTCATGGAAGGCACAGTAGTTCAGGACATTTGCTATTGGAGTACTCAACAACTTCAGTCTTTTTCGTTTTGATATTTGGTGTGTGTGTTCCAGTAAATATAACCATGAGTATCAGCTCATGTGTTAGTCAGTCTATTATAAGATCTGAATGTAAGGTGTGGCCTGATGGTAGTGTAAGAGGAAAATACCCACACATCTTAAAAAATATTTTTTTGTTTGACCTTATTATAAAGCAGATTGTCGGACACTTTTTCTCACATTTTGATAACTTTTATCAAAATGTTTGCAACCTTCTCCTCAAACTACCTTTTCAACTTTTAATTGATTCAGGAAGCATGCTACTACTAAAATGCTGTGTGACTGTACTCTTTTACTAAAAATCTAGCAGTTTCATATCAGGACTGACATGACACTTTAGACTTTAGATGTTTTACTATTACAGTCCCAGAATGTGACATGTTTCCAAAAGTTACAGCTGTGTGTGTGAGCCAAGGGAGACCCTCTTTCCTTGGCGTGCCGTTGGTGCAGTGCGTGAGCTGTCACCAAGCATCCAGTGAATTAACACTCAAAACCACTATTTGTCAAAAAGCAACAACTGAATTCAGGTCAGTCTGTTAAATTAATTAATTTTACTGTTTTTCAGTCTGTTAATGTTAATAATGAAATAAATGTTAACTGTCATTTGCAAAATATTTGTATATGTACATTTAGCAATAATGATGTACATATTTTTATTTAGCAAACCAAACTATGTTGTGGAATAAGTTATTATTAAGTTGCAATTCGTGCCACAACACTCATTTGAAATGGTTCCCTAGGTGGCAGTGTGTAATAGTATTTCCATTGCACAGTTTCCAGGGAAAATGTACTACTGCCCTGCGGTTTGCTAGAGGTGTGGCTGTAATATTAAACTGCCACAGAGATTAAGAGGCGTCACAAGCACATGGTGTGGAAGGGTGGGGAAATGCCCTCATATGGAGTTGTCAACAAAGCGTCAACCGGTGGGCTGGCTCATAGTCCTCCTGACACTGGAGAAGCTTCCCTTTAGAATTAAAGCACATAGAAATGATTGGATACACCACAGCCTTCTTCATCAGTGCATCTACGGTGGCTCGAGCGTAACTCTGACAAACAGCAGAAGACTACATGACAGATATGACAGTCTGTTTTGTATCTGACCATGGTCTGAACTCCTGACAGAAAAAAGACAAGAAACAACGCTTACTAAGAGAATTAGGTCATTATTCTATCATCAGTATGAATGACCGGCACTGTCTTGTACTCATTTCTTTATACACAATACAATATACAATTTTGTATTTACTGTATATTTGTGTATTTCAAAAAATGGCTTCCCTGATACCAACTTTTTGTGGTGTGAATAAAACTACTGGCTCTATAAGCTGCAGTTCTGTGGTCTTCCATTGGTTCTCCGTGGGCTGCTCTCCATCCCACTCCATAACAGGCCATGGAAATTCTGATGCAAGAAGCAAGTGCTCCTTATAGGCACCTGTCCTTCCACGTCACGCCAAGCTCCCAATATGAAAAGCGTGTGATTGTTTTCCAAACGAGAGTGTGCGTAGATAGTAGACAGGGACTATATAGCTTCCATGGGGGTTCTTTTAACTGAGCTGCAAGCAGCACATGGTGGGACACTGTATGCTGGAAGTTTCACACAGCACACCACAGGATAGTTTAGTTGCTCCTCTCCCAGTATAACATGGAGGTAAGATAATATTTATTTCTACCTGATGTACATGTTGAAGCAGCTTGTACAACTGTAATGACTTCTGTGACTTTACTTTTATTGATGATTTAGAATATTTCAGAATGCTCATTATTAGGGGTGCTTTTTATTTTCATTGGTTATTCTTGCTATTGCTAATTTATTCATTCTAAGCATGTACTGACAATTATGCACGTTGAACACACTCAGTCTTATTGATGTGCTTAAACGACAAAGTAGTTGTAGAAAATTGATAAACCTTGTAAATGAATGCCTTTCCATGGTTTAAACTGTCATACAAGAAAGAAAGGCCAAGAAGTCCTTCATAGGCTTGTAACTGACAGACGGTGTAGATCTGTATATATATATATATATATATATATATATATATACACACACACATATATATACACACACACACACACACATATACATGCATATATACACACACACACACACATATATATATATATATATATATACACACACACACACACATATATATATATATATATATATATAGTGGGGAAAATAAGTATTTGATACACTGCAGATCTTGCAAGTTTTCCCACTTACAAAGAATGGAGAGGTCTGTAATTTTTATCATAGGTACATTTCAACTGTGAGAGACAGAATCTAAAAAAACAAAAAAAACCAATCCAGAACACATTGTATGATTTTTAAATAATTAATTTGCATTTTATTGCATTCTTGCTGGTTGGTAGGTGATCAAATACTTATTTCATTCAATAAAATGCAAATTAATTATTTAAAAATCATACAATGTGTTTTTCTGGATTTTTTTTTTCTCTCACAGTTGAAGTGCACCTACGATAAAAATTACAGACCTCTCCATTCTTTGTAAGTGGGAAAACTTGCAAGATCGGCAGTGTATCAAATACTTATTTTCCTCACTGTATCTGCTCTGTTTGCAGAATTAAGGATGTAAGGTTTTAATCACAAGTAGCATAAACTGCAAATAGAAGAGTAAACCAGCAAAAGCACTAAAATGTCTTTCAGCCCAATAAGAGTTAACACAGACAAACTATTGGAGTCTATTTATGTTTTCCAGGGCCATTCATCTCTTTAATCTTGTAATCCAAACTGCAATAACTACTACTGACTGAGCTCTTTACTCACCAGGTGGCACCCGGTGTTCAGGAAGCTAATAGCCACGCAGCATCACTGTTGGCAAGTCTGAACCTCCAGAGAGAACAAGCTCAGTTCTGTGACTGTGTAGTCATACAAAGACAGAGCCCAGGTCGGCTCTACCCCGCACACAGGTGAGCGACCTAAACTGGTTTTAAGTACATATTGGCAACATATTCTTGTTGTTATTGGTTGTTGTGTCTCCTGCATAATGTTCATGATTTGGTACAGCATCACATATGTAGTATCCTCTTTGCTCCCCCAGGTGTGTCCTGGCAGCTTCTAGTCCAGTGTTGGCATCTATCTTATCATCTACGGGTGCCCTGGTGGAACTGCAGGCTCCGTGTCTGTCGGACTCTGTCCTGGCACTTCTTTTGGAATACATATACACAGGTGCTTTGCCATTCATTCGTAGCCATCAACAATATTACAGTCTGCTCACTGCTGCCTGCCACTTGCAGATGGATGAACTGCAGGAGGCTCTGAGGGCTCGGCAAGATACTGAGGTGAATGCTGCAGATAATACAAATGCTTCCACTGGAGCAGAAAATCAGTCATATAAATACACTGACAATGCTTATAGTAAAACTGTGAACACCTTCAGTCAGAATCTGCCATCATCAAACACTTGCAGTGTACATTCACTGGAGAGAGAGGATCATCAATATCCAGCCAATATGGACATGTGTGAGAAAGCAGAGCTGTGGAGAAGTAGCAGTGAAGACGGTGCAAACCACAGAAAATGCACAAGCCCTTTAAGCCAGACAAGTACCTGTTGTAGTACATCTGAAAGCACTGACAGTAGTGTAAATGTAGGTAACTGCAGACAAATTACTTATGTGACACCTCAGGATGGGAATCAAAATATCCCTCACACCGCCGGAGTGTCTGCAGTGGACAAAGAGGTGAAAGAGGATCAGTTTCATTCAGCTGGCAGTGTAAACCCAGAGAGTTGGCAGAAGAGCACAGAGGAGGAGCAAGTGCAGACAGTTGACTACAGGAGGAGCGTGCATTTACTCTGCACTAATGAAGTGCAAGAGGAGGAGATGAGTGGAGCGGCGGAGACGCAGCAGCTGTGTTTACCAGTGAAAAGTAAAGCAAAGGAGAAGCAAACAAGCAGAAAAGAGGAAGACAAATTGTTTCACTCTCCCCGTCATCTCCTGACCTCACACTTAAAGGACAATGCCGGTGCCTCACAGGCCTCCTCCTCTTCATCGTTTTCCTCATCACCACATCCGTGCTGTGGGGCCGTACCTGTCATCTGTCACAGCAGTAGAGCAGCTATGGGAGAAGTGTCTACAGCAACTGCTCTCCACCCAGTATCCCAGGCCTCCGTCAGCTCCAGCAGGGCCCCTGAGCCCCGATCAGAACGCACCGACACAAACAGCATTGTTGAAGATATAACCACTGAACACAAAAATCATTATGTGGAACAGAATCAGGATTATAGACACAATAAAGACCATATTGGAACACATAGTTGGGATTACAATGATAATTCGGATCAATGTTCAATACAATACTTGTGTTACAAATCCAATGAAGATCGGAGCGACATAAAGCGTGCTCTCAGCAGCAGCAATACGGATCATTTTACAAAGCAGAGTGATGAAAATATGGGCAATGGATTATCTGACATTACAGACCGTAATCACCACCATGCTCATTCATTTCAGAATAAGACTCACACAAAACACGTTAGGATAGATTCAGTGCTGCAGAACAAGGATTGCAGCAGTTTCACCAGAAGATTAAATTATAAAACTGATCACAGTTTTGATGACCCCACCCCCAAACATCAGCGACTGGATCACTCTGATTGCCACAATGGCTCAGAGGAACAGTCCATTCAGTCACAGGATCCAAGAGCTGTAGTTCCATTTCCTGTCCAGGACTCAGACCCAGGAAGTGACTCTTGCAGTGAAGATTTGCGCCCCAGAGGAGAAGTGAAAGCGGAGCACAGTTACTCAAGCAAGTGTCCAGCTGAAATGAGACAGGACACCCACTGTAACCTCTACGGAGTACGGACCTCTACGGATTGGTACCAAAACTTGCATAGAGCTGAGATGAACACAGACGATGAGCGTCACTCATACAACAAAGACACAGTTATGACAAACAAAAGAAGCAGTGTAGATGTTTGTCTGTCTGTGTCCACCACACCGGGATCAACTTTGGATACTGATGTCACAGGCAGTCTCTCTGCCCTTGAACGCCACACACTTTTGGAGCTTGAAAAGATGTCAGGCACTGAGGTCACAGAACCAGACTTAACTTTTACAGTGTCTGAGGACAACAATACGTCTGACCCTACGTATAGTGTTGTGGGGCAGTCATACCGTGGACATCTTCATTATCAATGCTTACCCCAGGAGGGGACACACTTATCACATGAAAACTCTGATCACAAACACTCCTACGCTAGTCACCCTGATCATTCAGACCACTCCAGTGATGATGAGGAGGTGGGTTCTTTTGCCAGTCCAGGTCACAATCGTCTGAGGCAGCACTTTGCTTCTACAGACAAGGTTCTACTGCTGGACATTAGCGCTAAACCTGCTGAGTTGCTAGTGTCCTGCAAGCACAGCTCTGACCAAGGAGAGAAATGGGTTCCATGCAGCCACGGGGACACAGATAGGAATGCGTCTGGGAATAACGACAGACAGCAAAGGAATGAAATAACGTCTGCAGAAGGGGATGATGAGACAAAAATTAGAGCTGGGACAAAATGTGGGTCTGAGAGTTGTGATGAAACTAAATCTTGGTTCGGAGGAACAAATGTTGAAGAAAGAAAATCAGCTGGTAAAGTGCTAAGCTTGCCAGGAGCTGAGGTTACACATAAAGCCAAAGTTGTGGAGGGTGAGAGCCAGACCACCACTTTGACAGTCTGTTCACCTTCTAGTGCACCAGACTATGTAAAAGCCTCCATGTCAACTGCCTTGTCTGTGTGCATGCCGTCTACCCTTTCAGCCAGCATGCCAACAAATATCTCAGCTCATCTGTCAACCCCTGTTCAACACCCTTTCCAGTGCTCTATGTGCGACCGTTCCTTCAGCCAGCGAGGCTCTCTGAATAGACATGTGCGGAGTCACCTTGGCGTACGGCCCTTCCCCTGCCCCCGCTGCCCTATGACTTTTTCACGGCAGTACCGTGTCACAGAGCACATGCGTGTTCACCTGCGCTGTGCTCTTGAGAGTGACTTTCAGAAGCCCCCTGCTTCATCAATTTGAGACAATGCAGGGAGGCCACAAAAGTGAAATGTATTTACCTACAATTGGAGAACGGTATTATGCAAATGTGTTGGTTTGTTTAGCTCAGCATTATGAGATTTTATTCTATTTATATTATTATATATATATTATTATATCTTGTTTTATTATTTATTGAGATTTATTCCATTTTTTGCAATTACATGGACAATTTGGGCACTATAGTTTCAACAAACCTATAATCAGTATTTTTATGTCAACAATGGAACACATGACTACTTGTGAAAGGGAACACAAATGATGATTATCACCCAAAGCTACCCTCAGCTACCCTCTATAGAGTTTTAATTTTGGTTTTTTACTATACGTTACCTGTCCAGCACCAAACAGCAGGCACACAAAATGTTTTTTTCAGTCACTGTTTTAAATGAAAAGCCACTAGCTGGTCAATATAGAGACAGATATTTCCCAAGACTTGGTAGAGGCAAAAACAGTGAATATTGGTCTTACAATTGCCAGGTGGCCACAAAAATGATTCCAATGAATGCTAAGTGTTTCTGTGTCTGCTAGATGTGCAAGTTGGCAACTTTCTGTTTAGAAGTTCATCATATAAACTAAACCAGAAAGCTAGCTACATTCTGTCTAAAAGCACAACCTGATCCCACTGAAGCAGAATGAATTCATGTGTGATTGCACTTTGGTGATGTTTGAATTATGTTGTTAATCTGTGCTCAAAGTGAAAATGTGAAATATTGGACCTTTTTCTGATGTTGTGGCAGTGTTAAACTGAACTGTTCCTACTCCTGACCCTTGTGTACATACAAACATTTTCCAAATGATTGCTTTGTTTTATTACATCAAAATGTAACCTAAATATCATTGCACTCCCTGTTCTGTTAACACGGAAATGTATTTATGACTGACTATGTCTCATGCTGTCCTCTGTAAGTGAGGACAGTCTATTGGGTGTCGTAGTGTTTGTACTTAGTGGTGTTGCTGCTGAAAGATGAGCTGACAAAGTAAAAAAAGTTCTGCAATGAGAGTCTGCATGTTCTGTCTGCTCTATGCCAAACTTCTTCTGTGAGATACATGAAGGCAGAAGTGGATTGCATCCTTCAGCGGTCAACACTTCACACAATAAAAACATGGGAACAGTTTATCAGAGGTGACGTGTTTATGGTCCGACATTACATTTTCATGTTCAGATGTCTCCGCTCTGATTAAAAACACACTTTCTCTACTCACATGTTTCAGAACTAACATGGCTGCGTGTTTCCATTTGGTAATAATGCAATTCTGGATGTGAACCATCAATAAATAGCCTACTCACTTTCTAGAGTCATTGTGTCTGCAGTTCTGAAAATGAGTAAACATTTAGTAAAGAATCAAAGTTTCTTACTTCTTAAGCCATAAGCACGAGTTTTGTAAATCCTCTGAAGTTATAAGTGTTAATAAATCTTTAATGGTCAATAATAATTACGATAACGAATGCAGTTTTGTCATTCATTTGTTCACAGTTGAATTCTGGGCCTGATGTTCTGTAACACTTTTTCTAAAGGTAAGCGGTCAAACAGTACCCTGATCAGACTGATCTGCCTTTGCCAAAAATTGGACATGTAGGCAGTGATCCAGTAAAGCTGGTCAACCGGTCCACAGAAAATTATGCCATGCTGGAGGATAACCGCTCAATGACCTCTAAACCATTAACAGCCAGATCACATTGTTAGAATGTGGTACCTATTTACTGCAACAGGAACACCAGCAAGCTTGTCTCAGTTTACCCCTGCCATGAAATTAAAATAAGTTTTACTTTTCAACCAGCTCAGAGGAACATTGGTTTTCAGAACGTTGTCCTGTGGTCTAGTAGTGCAAACATAATGTGGAGACAGGTCAGCCATCACCAGACTGCAAGTAAGTAGCAGTTGCAATGCTCACACAGTGGTGGAAGTGGTAATAAATCAGACACATATCATACATATACACACAGATTCATACTGGGTCGGTAAGGCATTAATATATATTTAGGAATCAGGTATCTTGTTGTGCCCATACAGAGAAATACTTTGCTGTCCTTGTATGCTTTATATTTCTATATTTCTCCACCTGTGCTCGTTATTCAGCTGGTGTTTCGGTTGCCGTAGTGGTCATCATGATAATGGCCTAAAGAGAAGAGAAAGAAGAGCACTGACTGCTTGACTTAACTGGACCTTAGTCATGTTGCAACTTTGTTTAAGCTTAGCAAACATTGTGACTGAGACTGTATTAGTGCGTTTTATATCTTTTTACCTGGCTCTTAGTGGAACGCAGAGCAGCCCCGGCAAAAACTGACATTACAATGAAAATAATTGCACCCACGATGCTGTAGAAGAGGAAAATCGCTTCCACAGCCACTCCCATGTCCTGTCCAAGACATAAGACAAACACAAAAAGAAATGTAATGTATTTAACATTTGTAGAGTTGTTTGCCCAAAATGTACAGAGGCTCACAGTGCCATTATTAAGCTCATTATTGTGATTTTTCCCTCTGCTATATTTGAGTTTCTTTTTATTTAATTCTAGAAATTTCTTATTTAAAAATGTTGGGTTTTATTTCATAACGCCACAGACGTGCCTCAGCTTAATTGGTTTAGTAAAATGATGGGAAATGTTATCATTTATTATTTTAATGTCTTATCTACTCAAATACTGAACACTTTGGGGTTCCATTGTTAATAATGTAATTTATTAAGTAATTGAGATAGAGAGGTGATCCTGAGTCAATGCCAATTAGGGTAAGTTTTACCAAAAGAAAATTGAAAAAAAAAAAAAACTGGGCAGTACTGCAGATGTATGCTTCCAAAATATCTGCTTAATCTATGACCCAACAATCAATAAATCATTTAAAATGTACGTTCACAAACCCAGAGGAGCTGACCATGTAAAGGTGAGGTGTTCTTTTGATATGGACATTTTAAGTCAAGCCAAGGTACACAAACTGATTGTAAGAAAACCATCATTCGATGAAGAAATGTAATATCTAAAACCACCACCAACAAAACCAACCAGTAATAATAAAAATGATAATCACCACATGATATGACGACCATAACGCATTTTCTGTGGTGTTGTCGTCGAACTCATAATGCCTGTAGTAGTGGTTGTGTACTAAGCTGGGACAGATGTGCAGGATAGTCCAACATGAGCACAGTATACTCACGATACTCAGAGCCAACGAGATGGTTACCTACATGTAGACACGAGCAGACACAGTAGAGAAGAAACAGACAGAAGCTCACAAATGCTGTAATACGTCAGTACAGTATCTGGACATCATGGAGAGCCCTGCAAATGGCCATACATCAGTGGATTCAGTCATGCCAAATTGGTCAATGAAAAGAAGCATTGATTAACACCTAAATAGTGGACTCTATAAATCCTAGTAGGTGTCATTTTAAAAGCTTAACTGAGAAGTTAAACTTTTAATGGAAAAACCATATTAGACATAAATTAATATTCCAAACATTATTTGTATTTTACATGTCTGAAGGGGATCAGTAATAAAATGTTTGATCCGCAGGGCTCTTCTGGTCCTCTAAATAGGTATTTGTTGGAAAACATGCCAGTGTCGCTTCAAAATATTCGAGCTTACTGTTTTCTTGGTTGGGTTGTGCTCTGTGACAATATACAGAATCCCACAAATGATGAACTAAGAGAGGTGGAGAAAAAATAAGGTCATTATTTAAACCTCAGATGTTTTGGGGTGTCACAGTAGTGCGCTAAATAATAACTGATCAGTCTATTGTTGGCGTTTAACTACTGAAGGGAATTCAAATTACCATCAGCTCTAAATCAAATTTCAATTAATGATGACTTCTTGGTTTTGTACTTTGGCTGTCTAGTAGATAACTAACTAACTAACTAAATAATGACTGAATGAGTCTCTTGTTGTGCTACCAACCACTACTGCCAGCAGAAAGCCGGGCGGGATGACTGTCCATATGTGGAGAAAAGAGGAGTTTTCCATCAACGCGATGGAAACGATGAAGAAACACGAGCCCATGACCAGCACAGTGACCTAAGACAAAATCAAAATCAGCCTCAAGCATGACCTCTTCATATGTATTCTATTTAAATTTACATCATATCAGTGTTTGTGTGTGCTTCTCACGCCAATAATCTTGGGTTGCCCCTTAATGAAGCGGTGCAGAGGTTTGCTGCCTCCCACCACTGCCGTGGTGCCTTGAAGAGTTCCATTATTCCCACTCGCAGAGTAGAGCTCAGCAGACATCTTGTAGACACAGACACAGGACGGAGAGAGACTGAGAATATTAATATGGCCAGTCATTTGAATGCGATGCATCCATGTTACACATAAGGTGTCATGTCACGTTAGGTGTCATTTTGATTTTACTGAGTCTGACGGATATCTCAATTCCAATTCTCCCAATCAATTTTGATTCTTATTGAATCTTGATTTAAATCTTTTTTTTTTAATTTCCCATTACATTTTTGTTTACAATTATATTAGCAGTAGAATCCCCTCCCCCAAACACAACCCAAACAACGCTTGGATCTACACCAAAAATAATATTTATAATCATAAACTAAACTAAATACAGGTTACTTACAGAACATACATAAGATCCAGTAACCCACAGTAAAGTGGTATAATATTAACATGTGCAACAAATACAAAATACTACAATAGAAATAAATCAAAGCTCATACACAAGCTACTTGTCAAAGTGCACACATGTGGGTCACAAAAACATTTAGCACACATGCATGTCTTTAGATGGCTTAATAGATGTGCGAAAGGCTATTGTGGGGACAACGAACAAACAGTAAGCACATAAACAAAATGACAAACAAGAAAAAAAAGGGACACAAATAAAATGAAAATAAATGAATCAAGCAAATACTTGGGTTAGGAGATCATCATCATCATTATACCAGTAAGTAACATAGTTATGGCTGATCAGTTGGAAGCCTTTTTAGTTAGTGTGATATTAAAGGTTTCTTGACCTCTCGAACCTCTGAGTACAAATCTGATTTTCCCAAGTTCAAGAAAGAACGTCAGGTTCCCAAACCAAGAGGATGCTAATGGCGGACTGGGTCATTTCTAGAGGAGCAGAATCCTCCTTTGTGCCAGGAGGGAAGAAAATATAATTAGCACCCTTGGTGTGCTAAGGTGGTGGGGGTGTGGCTACACCTGTCACACATGCTGTTCCCATTTAGGTATATTTATGCTAATTTGTCTCAACAGTGGATCCTGTAAAAGACCTTAATCTGTATGAAACCCAGTCATCCACATGATGTAGTAGAGCTTACCCTGTCAATTATCTCAATATTCATTTCTTTCTCCTGGCAGCTTTAGTTTGTTAAATGACATTAGGCAAAGATAAGTGATCTCTGGCTGGGGCCAAAGTAGAACAGTTCCTCCTAAAGCATCAGAGCTGGTTGTGAAGGACATGAAGGAAGCTGAGTGGATGTATAATAACGGTTGAGATGAGGGCGTGTCTAAGTCTTTGTTGCTCAACAGGGGTACAAAGCTATAGAATAAAGGTCAAGAATTAGGGAAGCCAGCGCAACTGGATTTTTTGTTACTGGGATGAAGATATGAAGAACACAGCAGAGTGGGAGAGGTGTTGACATGCATGATTTGGTATTGGTTGAAGGCTAAAAGAAAAATACATTAAGCACAAAAGCTACCAAAAGATCCTTTTGGTAAAATTAGAGAAGAATCATATTTTTCTGGGACATTATGACTGGATATGTCAAAAACACTGCACTCTGATGTACTTCCTCCCTTGAAATATATAACAGTGATGACATTGGTTGTATTTTGTAATGCTTCAGTACCCTTTTAGTGTGGGTATTGACTAGAAACCGGAAGTGGAAGGGCAAGAACCCCATGGATAAGCAGCTCTCCCTCCTAAACAAATCTCCTGTTTTATTCTTTTTCTTTTACTCACCTAAAGTTTGAAATTACAGTCTATTTCTTTGTAATTTCCGCAAAAAAAAAAGCACAAACCTAAAGCAGGTAGTGTGCAGTATGACATTACATTGACTTCAGTGTGATACATTTTACACTTCGAGGTCATCACAAAAGTGCTCACACATGTTATTAATTAAAAAAAACAAAACGTTAAACAACTACATCTCCCATGACGCCATGGCAGCAGTCCAGTGGCTGAGGCGCATGGGATATGCTGTCCTTAAATGCCAACAGATGATTCGTCTTCTTTAACCTTAAAATAACTTATTAAAACAATATATTAGACTGTAATCGGTCGGTAAAGGAACAGATACATGTTTCTATCGGTCCAACAACTAAATACACCTGGAATGACCAGTTTAAGATCGTCCGAAACTCTTCATGTGAAAACCTACGGAAGTAAACAGTGCAATACTGACTACATTCACTAGAAAAGTTTTAGGATTTAGGCCGCGTGTCTGTTAGTCTGTATGTATTTAGATATCAAATCCTTACGATGACATCGCGCAAAATTGATTTACTGAGAAAATAGCACACAATCAGTAGCAGAGATTGTAAACACGTCTATCTGTGTGCTACTGGTATAATAACGTAGCGCAGAGTAATGTAGTGAGAGAAAAGTTAGAGACCTTGTGCTGTGCTGTGCCGTCCCGTCGCTGATGGAATACTCCCTGTCCCTGAACTAAACACTCACACGTTCACATCTGGAGCAGCGTCATGGGCGATCAGTGAACGATCCGATCACTTTGAACACAACCACAACGGTGACACACAGGCAGTAGTCACCAGGGTTTCTTATTGTTCAGTGACTCTGCTTGGTATTGTGAGACATTTAATTTTTTTCTTTTTTGAAAGACATAATTGAAGGACATAATGTTAACTAGTACAGGCAATAAAAAGTGACCTTTAGCTATTGTACAGTCTAGCAGAGTGATTCCACACAAGTGACTGAGGTGGTGTGTTCAACAAGTCCTTCCAATTATATGATCAAATGTTTGTCGTTGTAGTTGGCTAAGAAATGTGAAAACCAAGATGGTTGCAAGTGCATGAGTCTCAGAATTGTTTTTCAGTAGCTTTTAATGATTTAGCATCACTCTCACATTATATGGGAGCTCCTGAAAAAGAATTCTGTGTTTTTCCATTAAAATATTCATGAAAAAATGATGCACCTATAGTGATAAGCAACAGTTGCAGGTGTGTGTGTTTGTACCTCTTCCTGACAGTGTCATCGCTGAAGGTGTTTTGATTCATCCTGAAGGACAAATTCGTTTTTTTCTTTGGATTTGCTTTTGGAGTTCCATTGTTTGTAGTCAGCAATCTTTTTTGTCCAACCATAGCAAGCATTTACTCGCAACTCAGTAGACAGAAAGAGAAAAGCATGGCCTACCCTCTGGCGGAGCAAACACTGCTGGCTGTTGGACCCTCCATCCATCCATTATCTGTACCACTTATCCGTCAGGGTCATGGGGGGAGGGCTGGAGCCAATTCCAGCTGGAAGCTGTTAGACCCTGCTTATTTTTTCCAAGGAATGTTGGCACTGACTTTGTTATATCAACAAATACCATAAAAATCAGTAAGTAAATCAGTAAGCCATATACTCAGCCACCTTTGTGTTGATTCATCTGGCAACGTTGATATTCCACTGAAAATTTTCAAGATCATAACTTTAACCATTAACAGTCAAAAATGGCCGTGTCCTAAAAGAGAGTCTAACTTTCCTTCACTCCAGGAAAAAGACAGGGGATGGAGGGAGGGGGCTGTGTGTGTGTGTGTGTGCGTGTGTGTGCATGCATGTGTGTGTGCGACAGGGTGTGTGTGGTCACAGGGGGCAGAATTGAAATGGAGAAGTACAAGGAATGTGATGAAATAGTTTGAGAGAGGGGGAAGGAAAGAGATACAAAAGTTCCTGTTTTTCCTAAATGAATACAGCTGTGTGTTTCTGTGCTGCTCCTGTCATGAATTTGATGAGAGTTTAAAAAGGCCAAAAAGAGGATAAGACAGCAAAGATAGAAGGAAGAGGACTTGGGCTATATTTAAAGGGGGAATAATTGATGAACTTGATAGCTGCTGTGTTTTTCACAAGATAAAACAAAACAGATTAAATGTTTCCTTGCGTCCCTTGTGTCATTTACGTTCTGCTCTCCATCTGTTTCCAGTGGGAGATGCAAAACAGTATTAGGCTGTTTACTCCAGTGCCTCAGTTTCGTCCATTTGGGTCGTTCCCCTTCTACTTTGCACCCATCACCAGTGACACAAGTACAGTACTTGAATGAATGTAGTTACTTACTTTCCACCAATGCCCCTTAAAGATGGATTAGGAAGGACACCACAGCAGAGATAAATCCATTAATAAGAATAACAAACATTAAATGGTAATAGGTTGGATGGTCCAGTGATGGCAGAACAATAATGAACAACTGTTCCGACTGGCTCTGAGCCACAACACAAGACCTGGTTACGTGCAAAAGTATAACATTTATTTAACCAAACAAACACAAGCAACTGCTGGGATCTGGATCAGGTGCCAGGGAGCTGAGCATGTGGGGGGAAAACTGCTTATATAGACTCTGCCCACAACTCCTTACAGGTGTCCTCAATCAGCCATCAGCTACACCTTGTACACAGAACACAGAGTGAAAGACACATGCTAAACAATAACAAACAGTGGCCTGTCACGCGAGTTTGCCAAGGCCAACAAAGAAACAAGAAACAAGCAACAAAGAAACAAGCCATGCATTGGTAGAGGAAGAGTAACACAATGTTGTTCATCACCGTAAAGTTTATTGAAAAATGTGTCCATTGTACTGTCTTATTCAAACTATATTGTTAACAAGTGCACTGTAGGCTGCTGCTTAGTGCCCACAACATAATCTTCACATGGGACAGCAAACTGGATCAACATCCATGTCAACACAGAGACACACTGGATAACTGGTCAGAGCTTAAATAGATCTTTCACAGAAAGAGTCGGTTGATAATCATCACAAAGATGATTTACTCTAAAAATTTGAGAGGAGCATTGCATTCACTAAAAAGAAAAATAACCTTTGCTTAATTTTGACTTCCATATGTCATAAGACGTTGTCATAAGAAGATGTCATATAATGATGGGAAAAAAAAGGATCTTTCAATTACTTAAGTGGCACTGACCTCACACAGATCAGAGTGTGCCTTTAATTACAACGTAATGTCATTTCTTTGCATGTCAAGACTGTGGGAAAATTATCTCATAATTCTGACATATGGAAGCCAAATTATTTAATCTCTTTTCCTTTTTTTAAGGGATGAATTTCCCTACAAAGATCAGGTGACAAGACAGTGATCATTACAATCCACGATAATATGCAACATTACAACAGCATGCATCCTTTGTGTCTTTTCCTCTTATACACACTACACTGGACTCCCCAGAGGCATGTGAACATGTATTTTCAGAAAACAGTTTAAGATCAGTTTTAAGGTTAATTCCTGATTAGTTTTCCTTTAGACAAAGTCGCAGCACAGCTTCAGACACACAGTATCTATCCTAATCACAAAGAATACAGTATATAACACTGACAGGTTCAGTCACAATCAATCAGAGGGCTTCTTAACAGTATTCTGGCATTTTGATTTCACTTTTTTCCCAATATATTTACATTAACATTAATTTTAACAAAATTTTCTGAATTTCTTAAAATGAAGTTTTCTTTTTACATTCAAAGCTGCTTTCAGCTATCTGATTTTGCTTTAACATCAACAGAAGAGGTTTTATTAGGGTTGATGGAGCTCTGCATACTGTAGTTTGCTCCTCATGTGACCAGCCACCTTGATGCAGATGATAAACCAGAGGCACCAAATGAAACAAGATGACACAGGATTATCAGGAAAGAGGACGTTAATTCATCTGTTGGCTTTCTTGAAATTCACGTTAATCGATTGCTTCAGTAACCACATGGTGAAACTGCCACCTCTTAGTGCAACGGGAGGCTGGTTTAAGAGGACGTTTGCAGTAAGGTATAACATGGCTGTAAGTGCATTAGGATGAGCACCAGTAACAAATTACTCTAGACAAAATATATTAGCTCCTCAAAGATTAGCAGAGCTTTCTTTAAAAATAAAAAAAAAGTTTACTTCATATGGTCACAAAATGAATGTTATTCATCATTTACAGTGGTTTCCCCCATTTTAAATCATACATGTGGTACAAATGTACAGACAGGCTTCCAGACAGCTGATGTTATTTGATCAACAGTGGACAAACAAACATTTAATAATCAATGAAAAAAAAAAATTTTACCACTGACAAAAACAGATGTGTTACAGCATCTGAATATACTGCATTTGATTCTCCTATACAGGACATACTAGTGCTGTACACAGAAGTATTCTCATCTGTGCAGTAACAATAATTACAAAACCTGTATGAGCTTATACAGTTATTGCATTGATGAGCATTAGCCATTAGAATAACATACACCCTACATTCTAGCATATCACTGGAGTTCATTTTTTGCACCTACAAAAACACAGACAGAAAGAACACTGACTGAAGTTATTTGCATTGTCCTGCATGTTTCTTGAGTATTGTCACTGAACACTAGTTAGTTGTTCCAGAGCCACATGTTTCACAGTAGTACGGTCAGAAGACCACATGCATTTAGCTGGACCTGCAAAGGCATCTGGCACAGAAGATGACTGGATACACTATCTGTGCTATTTTTGCATGTCCTGGATGATTTTTTCTGTAACACAATGTTATGTGTGGTGGTGTTTCTGGTGCAAAGCATTGTGTTGTATCCGCTGCAGTTGAGGTCAGAAAAGAAAAACTACAGCCACAAACCTGTACCAGGTCAAATCTTAACTGAGATTTTGAATCTCTTTCTATTATTTGGTGACCATACAGAATGTATTCTTTGCTGAACAAGATAGAAATGAGTAACACGCCATGAGGTTGATCTGAGATTTGAAAAGCTGAATGGAACATGTAACTGTCGGTAATGTAGGCAATGTGGAAGAGCTGATTGTGTAGAATGTCTGCGGGGGGTACAGGAGATTTCTGCAAAATAATTTAATCAATTTAACTTTACTTATCAATTTACATTTTAGTAGACTACACCCACTGCTTAGGTCAACTTAAGACAGCTGGCTATTTTAAGATAGGCATGTCTTTTTTTTGCATAGAATTCTGAAAATCCACGGGTATCAGGTGATACGAGCTGGGATAAATCGTTATTTATACCAGCCTATATAAGCCGTTTTGGTGTGTGTTGGTAATGGAATGCCTTTACGCATAAATTATATTTATGTGTATATATTTGTATGTCAGTGAGTCAGTGCACTTGCAAATGTGACATGAATCTTGAATGACGGTAAAGTGGCTCATTAATGTGGAAAACTGAAATGACACAGTATTTACTTTGAGTCAGTAGTTGAATCAGTAGTTACTTATCTTAAGTAACGTCTATGAGCCTTGAGAGAGCCACATAGCTCCATTTATTCATCAGGTATATTAGGAAAAGCTTGATGGCTGTTTTCCACACAGTTCTTGGATACGTTTTTGATTCTAAAACAATCAGCATCTTCACTCTGAACCGAGGCTGCCAGCTACACGACGAATCGCAGAACCACTGACCACAGTGTCGTTCTTGTTTGCGATGTGGACAAAAGCTGGAATGCAGAGTCGTCAGTGTTTCCTCAGCTTGTCTCAAGTGGTTGTGGGTCTTCTTCTCCCTGGCTGGTGCCATCGGGAAGTTGTCCACTCCAGTAGTTGCACTGGCCAAAGTTGTCAGAGCAGGCGAAGTCTGCTCCCTCATTTCGAACTAGGACTGGGAAGACATGGTCAACCATCTCGCACAGACGGCCAAAGCTGAGAAGGAGACACACGGGCATTAAAAGACTTCAACTGTACAAAAGCAGAATTCAGACGCTCAAACGTCTTTTTATCAGGTCACATGGATGAAAATCAAGTGAAACAGAGAAAATAGCTTACGAGGAGATATTGGTTTTGGCGTGCTCCTGTACCAGCTCGCCCTTGGGATTGACAGTGAAAATCCTGTTCAGTGGGACACCCACCTCCTTATAGGAATACACATCCTGAAATCACACATACACCCACAATCAGGTTCACCACCAAAAGCAAAAAGCTCTATTGTGTAATCGTGACAAAGCTGTATTTCAGTCTTGAACAAGTGATTCCACATAACACATGCAAATAATTACAGTTATCACATTAGTATTTTAGAAAGAACTACATTGTCCCTGTAAAATAAAAGTGATTTATAAAAGCCGTCCACTACATGCCTGTGTCTGTAGTAGTCTTACCGTAGCTCTGTTACCAAAAGCAGCGTAGAAAGGTTCAGTGTTTGGGTAGAAAAGGTGCTTTATGTCTGTGAGACACTCGATCTTAAACTTCTCTGGTTTCTTCTCAATCACCTCCCTACACAAGAGGACATGGCACCAAACACATTTTAGACATTAACTGGGAACGTTTTTTATGCTTATCCATGATGCATTTCTGTTCCAGTGCCATTGTCTGAAAGAGATTCATTAACTAAGAGATGTAAAAGAATGACTGAAATGAAAGCATAAAAATCCCTTAAATTGTGGTTAGAGAATTTGCATATCACAACACTAATATGAGCAGTCATTTCTATCATTGTATATGCACTGTATAAGGCAGTCTGTCAGACAATATGAACAAACTGTGCAATTATTGTGTAGCTGCTCCTACTAAATGTTTTATGAATCCAAACTTCAAGCAACAATGATGTACTTCTGTTGAATACTTTGTTTTTATGCCTTCTAGACCATATGAATTCTGATTTATTCAGTGCAACAATTGTTGTACATGTTTTGTGTGGCTGACCTATGCAAGGCAGAAAAAAGGCTGCTGGGGCTGAGCAGCACTGGGCCCATTGGCAGCATGGTTCCCCTCTCATTGACCCAGTGCAGATAACCTCGTGTCATATCAGCCATGCCAATGGCCCTCGCTGAGCAGTACATGAATTTATACCCATTTCTGAGACAGAAAGAGAAGAAGAAACAGACACACAGAGAGAGAAAGCTGATTTAGCCAGATTTCCATAGTTTCACAACTGTACTCTTCTCGATGTGTGCAGATTGTAAGGTTGCACTCACTGGCTGACTCTGTGGTAGAGCCGTGCGATACCCTGGTGGGTCCAGTCTTTACCCAGTGTGGGGAGGATGTGACCCAGGGTGTCTGACCTACAGCGGCGCACAAGACAGGCATCACATTATCAATACAAATACACTTTATTACAGTAAATAGACAAACAGCCGACACCAAATTTGTGTAAAGTCTGACATCTACTGGTGAAGAGCTGACACTGAACTGCCTTCTGTTTCAGTCTTGTTTGTCATTGCAGGTGAATTTCACCTGTTGGCTAATAACAGCGACAGCAGTGACCTTACCTGGTGATGGTTCCATCTATATCGGAGATGACTATTTTGTCATCCCAGCTCCAAAGATAGATTGTGCCATGGCAGCGACAGGTGCCCTGATACTGAGTGGTCACACTGAACACTACATCATTAGGGCCCTCCTTCAGCTGCAGGCTAGTCTGCAAACACACACACACACACACACACACAAATTCATCAAATTCATTCAATGTTGCCAGCTGTCTTTCATTCCATTCCAGTGTTTTGCAGTGACAGATAATTGAATCCATGAAGCCACATGTTTCCATTTAAGATTTATAGCCTAAGATTGGTCCATGGGAAGACAGTGAATCCATGTTTGTTTAGAAGTTGTCCACATTCTTGTTTTGTCATGGTGAACCATGTTCATAAACATGTTTGCAGCATGTTTTTATGTGCAGGAGTTTCTCCCCAGGACAGTAAAAACCGGCTGTAGGAGCGCTCACCAGTTGCTCTGAGGTGAGCCGAAGAGTCTTCTTATAACAGACGCTGCCAGAACTCATGAGTGGCTCTGATTGGCAGGATCCTGACACCTGATTGGATGATCTGTGATCCTCATCGCTAGAGGATGACTCATCCTTCACCCTTAAAAGTCAAAGACAACAAATATGGTGTAAGATAAAACTATGAAAACGTGTTCAAAATTAAATGAATTAAAAAAGGACAGTTGATAGAGTCACCTGTTCACTGAGGGCATAGCGAGTGAGCTCTCTTCTTGGTCTCCTCCTGATTCTGTCACTGATTCCTGCAGTTCACAAAGGTCAAAGGTCACAACTGGCTTAATTGATGGAAACATCAAACAACAACTCCCATGCTTTGTTTCGTATCCTTTCCCCTTTTTGGACGCTCTTTACTGTGCAGGATGTGTAATGACGGCTAAGGATAACTTGCTTACTGATTTGGAGTCGCTGTTCCTGCTCCTCCATGAGAACCACCAGCGTCCTCCTTTCTTTGGCATCTTCTCCTTCATGATGTTCTCCACTGAGGCCTGGAGACAACCGTTGCATATACAACTCAAAACTGACTGAAAAACTCAAAACAAAGTGAGGCAAAAAAATAACAACACTTGAACAGAAAGCACAAAAATAAAGTAAAAATGCAAAGTTTCAAACCACACTCCACAACTCCAAAACAAAAAAATAAAAGTAGTTACAGGTGAAAATTCAATGGCAGACAATTGTTTGTGTGCCATTGAGCAAAGGATGCAATGTAAAACCTGACAGACTTCTCAAGACTGAGACAGGACAGCGATGAGAAAATTAATCCGGAAAATGCACACATAGCACAAGAAGAAAGAGAGAGACATGCAAGACAGAGAGAGGCAAACAGATAGTTTCACAGTGGTGGGAAATGGAGACAACAACACCAAACAGGTAGACAGACATGCCCTAATCAACTCCCAAGCAAAGCAAGAAAACATCATACAGGCTGGTGAGAATCGCTGGAGCCAAAGAGACCAGGGAGGCAGTATGAGAAGAGGCCAAAAGCAGAAAACACATAACTCAAACACCAACACTTGGTGCACACAAACATCGGATGGATGGTGGGAGGTAAAAAAATGTGTAAAAAGGGAAAAAATAAGGAGGGGGATAAAGACATGACATTATTAAAGTGTTAGGAAAACAGTTAGACTGAAAGCCATATTTCACTGTGGTATAAGACTTGATATGAGCCAACAGCCAATTTTAATTACTGGTATATCAGTATCCATAGCGATGCTGTCCGCCTTGGTTATTGTATCATAGATACTGTAAAACCATAACCAAAATGATTTAGTATTGATTATGAGAGCCAGACACAAATAAATACACACATTATCTGGTAGCTTTTGGTTGAAATAATGAGAGCAAGCTGGCAACCAATGACAACAGTGAACCAAAGTGAAACATCAGTTTAAGGAGAATTAATTGCAAAGCGCTGGGAGTGCACAGGAGAAAGTGATGCAGGGGGGTGCAGAAAACTAAAAGACATCAAACACCACCTCATAAATATGAGAATATAATCAAGTTATAATGGAAAATTTTAGCAACTCATTCTGTGCTGTATGTATGTTGTAGCACAAAATGAGATATAACAAAAAAAAACTCCTCTCCATTTACAGTGATAAAAACAGCTCCATAACACGTGAAACATAGTTAAAGATGTGACATAAGGAAGGTTTGAGATAGTATACAGAGGATTCGAGGGTTTGCAATAGTATACAATGATGACAATCATAACCAATGGTTGAACTTAACTGACTACATTTAACTCAAGAACAGTTTTGAGACGTTTGTAGTTTGAGTATTTCATGCTACAGTACTTTATACTTCCACTTCACCACATTTCAGGAGGAAATATTGAGGTTTAAAATACATAAGATATAATACATTGCTCACAAAGTAGATAGATAGATAGAGTAATGGGTCAATAAGAATAATACAATTTTTTCCACCACTGATGCCACGAACAGATAACATAAAACATACAGCACAGTAACTGGAAACAAATGAGAGCATATATTTGTGTATCACTGTGGTGGTCTTACCTGCGGCAGTGGTTTCTGATAGACCTGCATGGCCAACATGACGGGAGCTGCTGTGGTCCAGTTGTAGTACCTATAATAGATGACAGAGGGCGGTGTAAGCATGTCTTTTCAGACTTCAGTCTGCAAAAGATAGCTGACATGTTTGATTCGAAATGTCAGTCAGTTTAAGATGTGATGGAAAGCAGAGTTTGGGGTTTACTGGCTGTGTCCAAACTAACTTACTACTCACTATATAACAAGTTTGCCTTTTTGTAATGCTGTCTGAATGTGTAATGGGGATTATTATACCCTATATGCAGTGGACTCAAAGTATCCCACAATGCATCATGAAAAATAGTGTGCAACCAATGGTCACTAACCAAGCTCTATATTCCATCATGTGGAATGAAGACATAATGAATGGCCCTGCCAGTATTGTCTGAAAGTATTTATTCATGTAGTGGATGAGCTCATTATAAAGTCCTTGTGAATAAGTGAATTCTTTCACTGTCTATAGTCTCTGTGTTCAGTGTAAATGTATATCACTCTTGGGTATTGAACATAGTGTCGTAGTACATACTTGTTTCCTATCTTTACCACCAAGTTAGGGTCATCAATAATAGAGGGGTTTTCAGAGAACTGCTGGTAGGAAACAGCCCTCTCCTGGAACTGTTCTGTGGCATCAAACACACAGAGAGAGAGAGAGAGAGAGAGGCAAGAATACACAGATAGATAATCATTAAACAATGTTTAATAAAATAATGAGGTAAAATTGTAGATAACAGAAGAACATTAGACATTTGTTCTTTTTGTCCTTTACCTCTTGTGATCTCCCTGTTGTCAGTGAGTCCTCCACACAAAGAGATGGCAACATGAGGCAGGTCCCCTATTTGGTCGGACAGACTGTCTACGCCGCTGTCCATCCCACTGCTGCCCACTGACTGCGGGGACTGATTAGCACTTCGCACTCCCATCATCATCATCTCTGAGTCCCCCTTCATTGAGCTACTGCCTCCATCACTGAGGGCAGAGAGAAGCACATGTAAACTCACAGATATACATTATATATCACTGAAACATATTGTTGTGTCATGAATCCTGTCGAGCCAGCTGAGGGCGAATTACGCAGGCCTGTAGTTGTATGTATTTGGGATGGAGTATGGTTTGTATTCGTATAAAGGCATGTGTAAACATGTTGGGTGCATGGGAGCGTTCATTACTGAACCTTTTAGGGAAGTAGAGAGCAGCTACTTCAGGCTCCAGCTCTGTTATGTCATCCAGGTATATACCATCAGCTCCCAGGTGTTGGCTTCTTTTTTCTAGTAAGAAAAAATATGACACATCATCAGTAACAGAAATAAAAGACATTTCATTTTATATCAACACAGCACTGATACCTTTTCTCTTGGACGGTGAATCAGTTCTTCTGATGGGACTCCCTCTGTTCCTGCCTTCATCAAGGCGATCAGGCAGAACCTTGGGAGACACTGAGCAGGCTATTAAACCCTCCATCTCTGGACATGACGGCCCAACACCTTCCACCTCTCTCGCTGGGAAAAACACAGTTCAGAATAAAGTGATGCATAAAAATAGGATACTTTGCACATTAAAAGTACTATTGTCCTCCATGTAACTACCTTGCCCTCTTCCAGCCCGCTCCCCAGTCTTAGTGGTTAGTCCAACCTTGGCTCCATTTTTGCTTTCCTCAGTGTCCACACAGTGAGCAGCGGTCTCCCCTGACTGGGGAGCATAGAGGGTGAGGCAGGAGGATCCAGTGTCACTGATGGCTCTGAAGTGAGTGCTAGAAGACACTGGGATGGAGACTGCTGCGGCAGGGTCCTGCTTCTGGACAGCAGTCAGGAAGGATGGCTGCGAGAGACAGAGATCAAACCTTTCACACAATATTTTTTTAATACTTTTGGACTCAAGTATGTTTCTACCAGGCTTTCCTTGTTTCCAATTATTCATCCAGTTGGAGAAATATACTTATTCTCTTACTTTAGAGTCTGATACCTATCTCATATCTGCTTGGCTGAAACCAGCAGAGTGACTCGCTCTGTCCAAAGATAACAAAAGCCACCCATGAGCAGCTTTAAACCACTAAGAACCACATCATTTCTCATTTGTAATCAAGCAGATGTTTTCCAAAATGTTGAACTATTCTTTTAACAGTAGTGAAACGTTCACAGTACTAATATGTAGAACCAATACAACACGCAGAAGGCTTTGAAATAAAATATGTAAGCAAGTGCAAGGATATTTTCTGCAGTGTGTGTGTGTGTGTGTGTGTTTGTGTGTGGGGACATACCTGGGCAGCCTGTGGCAGCTCCCCCCACGTCCACAGCATCTCAGGGTTGTCTTTGTTCTGATTGGCTAGTTCTGAGTCGCTCTTCGGCGTTGACGACCGCGAATCGTCAGGGCTGCTGGGAAAGTGACAGACACTTGATCACTTAATAATACATATTTTTAACAGATAAAGTACCTTTGAAATACATTTAGAGAACTTAAAAACAGATTGTAGAATAAAAATGCAGCATATTAAAGGTGATACCTAACAAGGGAGGAGAAGTGAGAGGTCTGCTGAGGACAAGAGATGGACAGACCACAGTGTGAAGGGATGGAGAGAGTCTCCTTAGTCAAATTACTACGGAAAGATAAAAAGACATAAAGACAGACAAAATCAGAAATAAGAGACAACAAGAGGGGAAGAGAGAGTGAGACAGCGAATCATGATCATCATCTATTCATTGTGAGCACAGAGAATCTATTAAAAACGAGATGTGCAATGTGAACAGAATACAAAGAACTGAATAGAGGTTAAGAAGTGTTTACTAGCCTCTTAAATAAGACAAGAATGAGTTTATCATCAAGTGTGTGTATCTGTGTGTGTGTTTAATGTCCAAACAATACCTCTGTGATCGGATCCAATCAGTGCCGGGGCGTGTGTGCGTGTTGGCTGTAGAGCCCTGATCACCATACACAGGTCTGATCACAAGCACAAGGAAGAAGTCAGTCATATACACGCCCATGCACACTATAATATATATATGTTCATATGTAGTAAAAAAAGAAGTGATTATGGTCATAAGAATCTCCTGAAACACATAATAATTAAATACTTCTAACTTTGGCAGCCTTTTCAAATGTTCAAATGTAACCACACATCACAAACCAGCCTAAAACCTGCACATCAGGACTATTTAACATGACATGAAACAGACGCGCATTCTTTCATGTCCTTAAGGGTTCAGCCCCGCCATGTGGTGAAGCTCCTAGAGAAAAGCTTGGAACCCCTGCAGTAAGGACAGCACACTGAGCCATTATTTCAAAGAGAGTGAACTCTGTGGGAACAGGGCAAATCCCTGGAGCGCGTCCCATAAACAGAGTTGGGCCTCACACATGTACGTTGTAAACACAAACATGCACACACACGCAGTCTCACACTAATTCTCAGGTCTACACTCACTATAGCAATTAAGATGTAGCAACATTTACAGCAGACTCATGATGAGAGTTGGTGGGTGAGGCAGTTGGCTGAGTTTTGAGTGTTATCAAACTTTTAAGATATTTATTTAAATTTTGATTGTTGATTTTTAGTCAAGAATATTTAATACAGAGATATTAGCTACAATTAATACTCCGACCCTTACCGCTTAATTATAATGAAAACGTAAGACTTAACCATACTAATGGTCAACGGCCATGCTACAGACTCACAATGACAATGCTAACATGCCGATGTTTAGCAGATACACTGTTTACTATTTCACATTTTCAGCACGGGGTGGCTAAGACTAACAGAATGTCCTCAGTTTACGAGGCCTTTTTTTGTATCTGATTCATGTGGTGCAAATGCACAAGGCCTTTTTTAGACAACTGGAACAACCACTTACACATTTATCCATGCATTACAGACACATACACACTGTCCCTCTGCTTAACACAATTAGAGGAGTCATTGGCAAGGGTTCACCTGCATCACAAACAGCATTGTGACTGCTGACGAAGGTTGTTTACCACAGCAATGGAACAGACTGACCTCTCTCCTTCTCTCTCTCTCTCTCTCTCTCTCTCCCTCTCTGTCCCTCTCTCTCTCACTCTAACACACGTACAAACACACAGACAGACAGAACTAGAACAGACAGAAATAAAACCATAAGCTATTGGTTTAGAAATAATGGAATAATGGAAATACTAAGATTAGATTAGATAATGGAAACACAGACACATCTCACACACACACACACACCTGCTGCTGTCACCCTCTCTTTCCTCGTCCGAACTCAAGTCAATGGTGAACATGTCCTCATCCCCCGAGAACTCTTCCTCGCTCTCTTCTCTCCTCCCTCCTCCTCCTCCGCCTGCCTCTGGTCGTGCCTTCCTCCTTCTCTTCCTCCTCTTCTTGGTCATCCCGCCATCACTCTGCTGCGGCCCCAGGTTCTGAACAGGAAGTGAGCTACAGGGGATGGTGTCTGTGTGGTGAGAGAGAGAAGCATGAAAACTGTTTTAAAAAAACACACACTCACATTTTCACACATTTTAAAGTGTCTTTTTTCAACAGGGCCTACCATGGTGACGGGGAGTGCCTCTGCCCAGTTGGGACTCCATTAACTCCTGCCCCACTGACATGATGGGTGATGTTGCAAGATGGGACGGAACTATTTCCTGTCAACAGAGGAACATAACATGATGATCTGAGACCACTGATGAGATTTTTTTAAAAATATATATAGATCACTCATTTCCTACACAAACTTTGTGTTTTGAGCTAAAATCTAACATTATCGTGGCTAACATGCTCACAATGACATGGCTAACAAACGTTTAGCGGACTCATTGGTGGCACTGGGTGAAAAGTCAGGGAATCACCAAAATCATAATGCTTCACCCACTGGGGATCATGAACATCTGTACCAAATTGCATACCAATCCATCAAGATAGTGGTTAAGATATTTATGGTGTGAAATAAGTGTGCGATCACTGACTGACTGATTTTGCCATCTTTGGAGCCACAGCTTTACAGAGCTGCTAGTGTGGCTGTATTTAGGCACAGCAGACAAAGGTGGTGCTAGCCAATACCCCTAAAAATATGATAATTACTGTATGTTTTACACCACAAAAACACAGTATTGCACTACAGTAGTGTTACTGACTGATGAAACAGAAAGGTTTTTTTTCCAGTGCGAGTCAACATAATCTGGTGGGAATTTGGGTTTGAGCTCAGATTAGCAAAATCACACAAATGTATTCCTCATAGTCTCACTACAATGACTACGCCAGAAAGAGACAGAGAGAGAAAGATAAAGAGATGATCCAGGCAGTGCAGAGTGACACATGCCGTGCAGTGCACGTGTCATGACACTGTCCAACATGGCCCAATTCATTTTGCCATGTCAGGTCACGGCTCATCTGCTGCAAACATCCAGCCCCAAACCACTCTTAATCCATTTAAATATTTTGGATGTTTCATTCTCAGTCGATTAACATTACTGTTCCTCTCAAAACTAATCATGAAGGACAAAATAGAATCTACCTGCATCAAATAAATATGAATGAGACTAGTCCACATCTAAATGCAAATTGGTTATATGCAAATTGAGGAGATGAAAACAATTACACTTAACTTTATGTTTTCATCTGTAAGGCACTTCAAAGTAACCACACCAAGATAAACTACACCATGTGTTTCTTTACCGCAGGTATTCAGAAATTCCTGATGTTCTAGCCCGAAGACTAATTTCTGCAGCAACATTTGGTTAATGTCTCACATGCAGGATCTATTTGCCACTAACAAGCCCAAACAAATCCTCAAGTTCATCTATACACCCTGAGGAGCAGAGAGAGGGAAAATAAAGGGGGGTTGGGTGGAAGAGGCACAGAAGACTGGGCTCGATGCCAAATAGTTCCTTAGAAGTGTTGCTGATCTTTTTCCATTCAGGTTGGTGAGATAATACCTTAGACCAAAATACTACAAACACTACTGGAAGATAAATACTTTGGAATTAACACAGCAGTTCTCGAGTTGCCACATCTGAAGGTGTCCCATCCCGTGCATGTTTATCTGCGTGGACGACACACTGTGGTTTACTTCTGCTCAGTATGTTCTGTCTGTTTATCTGCACTTCTGCATGTCTTGTTTGTCCTGCTCCTCTTTCACTATCTGTCTGTCCATCTAACTGTTTCGTCTGTCATCATGTCTGTTTGGGCAAATCACAGATCTGTGTCAGCCAGTTTCTGAGTGCTGTCTGTGTGCAACCAACTATAGAAGGTGAATTTGGCAGAGCTATTTTGCTGGTTTTCCACTCTGGACGGAGAGTTACGTCAAGGAGAAATTTTGACACTTGCCCAAACACTGTAATTTAAAGAGCACCTCTAGCACTTATTGATTGACTGACAGTTGGGGAAAGTCTCCCAATCTTAGATAGAAACAGTAAGTAATGAAAGCAGAATTAGTCCAGCATAATCCTTCAGATTAGGAATTAGATCTCCTCAGATTAAGACATATTCCTCTTAATTCCTGACTGCGAAACACAGCCAACTCTCATCATCATCATCGTCATCATCATCATCATCATCACTGCACTGACCCTCCAACTCCCCATGAATCCTTGTCTATCACTTCACAGAATCAGTTGTCAAGGTAAAAGGAGCTGGTCCCAGATCAGACGTTTTTTTGCTCCACGTATTCCCACGTAACATGATCTTGTTTGGACAAACTGATTCCAGTTTTACAAATAACTTCTAATTCAAACAAATTGTGTGTGAGTGTGTGTTTGTGTGTGTTGCTGATGTACCAGTATCTGTTTATGCTTCTGACTAATTTCCATGAAACTAAAGTCATGCTGGCCAACAAAACGCCACAAGACAGAAGCTCTTGTTCCTTCCTGTTGTTCAGCTTTTATTTCAGCTGCTGTGCTTTTCTACAAACACAGTCTCAAATGATAACGTTGTTTTTTTCTGCGTTTTCTTTGTTTGTTTCTTTAGTTATTTTCTTTTTGTTTATTTTCTTCTCTTGCTATCTGTACACTTCTAGTTGTCACACTTAGTCATTTGTAATTGCTTGCTTGCTTCACTGTACTGCATTGTTTAAAGTAGAATGGAGCCGGTGCTCTAAGCCTGCACTCGTGCTGCTAATGGCCTTTTCACACCAACAAATGCACACAAAAAAAACACATGGTTGTACAGAGAAACAGTTGGTTCTAACTGTAATGTCATCTGGCAATGACGTGCACCTTGTGGTATCTTGTGGTATTAATGCTGCCGTGACTAACTTTCTTCAAATTCTGATTCTGTGGCATATTTTGTATTATTGGTCACACGTTCTTTGCCTGTAATTCTAAGTCTATCTGGCCGGCAACACTTTTGAGTTTGCATTCATAGAAACATTTTGTGCTTGAAATCATTCTGTTTTGATGTTGTCGATCAAACTTCACACTAGGACTGTATGATGATGACAGGCCGTTCGCTGTTGAGAGGTTTCGAAGCCTCCTGCAGCACCTGCCTGGCAGAACTGATTCTCATGTTGTCTCTCAGACTACAAGATAGGAGGGGCACATTTCTGCCTCCTTTGGGCTTGTCTGGGCAGGAAAACAAGACATCTAAGCCTGATTATTATCATGACAAAGAAATGCATGTGAATGGAGAAATCAGCTGCTGTAGAACCACCACATTGCACGAGGACAAGTATTGAATGTATTCCAATTCAAACATTGCCTGTATTTGAGCTGTACGACCTTTGTGTCAGTAAGTTATGTTCTGTCCTATATTTGTGTGTGTTTACTCCCTCAGAGTGATGGCTCTGTCAATCATTACTTACCAGTATGTTCTCGGTCTCTTTGACGAAGAAAGCCTCTCCATTCTCTCCCAGCTTCATGTGCAAACTCACTGGCTCTCCATTAATCTCGATGTCCACCTACAGGATAGAATAAATGGGCCTTTAAACATGTTTCAAGCCTCATTAGCATGAAGAACTGTATATACAGTTATATATCTGTAAGTATATTTCACTGATCTGTCACTTTTGATATACACACAAAAAAAGCATACATACACAGAGTTGGGGGTGCTTCTTTTTAATGCACTGTAATGCAGTATTGTAATGCAGTGCTGTTTCAATAAGTAAAACATGTTGAAACATTACACTTTGCTATTGCTGCATTTACTTTGGTTGCTGTGTGAGCTACAGTCTCTGAGCTCTTAAATTACTTGCTCACAGAAATACACTGTTTATATGGATGAAAAAGTGAGACAGAGAGTGACAGTGTGAGGGAGGAAGCATCCCATAATCTCACCACTTTCTCACGGGACCGCAGCACACCCATCTTGCCGAAGCGGACGTGGAAGGGGGAGCACTGCAGGGAGCCATCGGGTTGCCGGACCACAATGACATCTATACATCCGGACAGTGTTGCAGGGTTGAGTCCCCTGTACAGCTCCTTGACCTGCACAAACACCTGGCCCGCCAGCTGACCCACATAGTTCATGGTCTGTAACTGGAGACAGAGGGGAAGAGGGAAGGAGAGATTTGGGGATTTTATGTTGATTTCTCTATTGATATTCGTCTTTCTGTCCATTATATGGGGTTTTATTTACATTTCAAGCTTTTAAAGCATCCTGAGCATCACACACTCTGAACAGATGAGATGTTCTGTGTAACCACAAGGCCACACTGTCAGGTTAAAATACATTATTGATCCACTGAGTCCAATTACTGCCCAGACACACCGCCAGCCTTGCAAACTCAGATGTTAGGCAGGTTGCTGAAACTATAAATAAGACTGATTTCACATTCTTATCTATATTTTTAGGATATATTTTTGGTTGTCAGTGTGTAAATAATAACAAGAAGAGGAATAAGAATGATAATGATTTTGTAGCACTTTTAAAAACCGGTTTCACAGTAAAAACTGACAATATAAGTAAATAAGATCCAAAATGTAAGATATAAGCCAAAACATGATAAAAGTCTTTTTTCATTGTCTGTTAAAAACAAAAACCATAACAGAAACTGAAAAGTCCTCTCTGTAAATCCACTCCATCAGGGACGAGAGTAATGGAGTGGTGCTGTGCCAGTCTCTCTGATCCACAGCCTCTAATGCTCTGTCTGTCTAGAATGCCAAACATGGCCCAAGAGACAGACGCAGAGGAAATGCATTCACCGAGATGGGCGGCTGCTGATTCAGGAGAGAGAAAGGAGTAAGAGTAAGGAGTAAGTAAGTAAATCATGAATTGTGAATAGACAAGTTTCATGCATATTTCATGCTTGCATACAAATAGGTAAACAAAGGAAGACCATGACAGTTTTGTTACTGCTTCTGGTATGTTGGACAATGTAACACACTGACTAATGGCCCTACAGCTATGACACCTTATTCTAGGGAGAAAGAAAATTGACTTTTTATCTGTGGAATGCAAATAATTTATGTATCCGAGCTTGTGTCAGTATTTAGTCAACAAACTGTGTTCCATTAGTATTTCTTTGGCTTCAAAGAAGGGTGAAAGCATTTGCTAAATGACTTTGATGGACGCACAAACACAGAAAATAATGTGTTGTCTATGCACCAAACTGTACCTTAAAACCTCCACCTGCCACCTGCTTGTGCTGACTCAGATACTGGCATCCATTATGTCCCTCACCCACACACACATACACACACACCTTCGCAGCGTGCCTAGGAGACAGATGGTTCAATATTTTGGCAGACTATGTGAGAACAGTCTAATGACGAGGATGATTTGTTAACACCCATTAATTACAGTGAATCACAGATTGGGGCTCTTCTGCTCTAATGACCCAGCATTACTCTGTCGTGCATCCGCCCCATGTGAGACAGACTTGTTCTTACCGGCCCGCTATAGCTACACGACAAACTACAACCCTGCCCTTGAACCAGTGAGTACACAGTGTCCAGACTGACCTGTACGGTACCTCTGCTGAAATCACATCCTAATAAAGTCTATTCTATTCCAATGTCTGTTACAGTAGACAGCAGCTCCACTTAAACTGTGCACAGTGAGATCTGTGGATTATCCACATTAACCGAGGAATTTCTGACTTTTAAAAAAAAATTTCAATGCTGTAAACATGAAAAATCCATTCATCTGGGGTGGCAACAGAAATGTGGGCAAATAAAAGCAAAACTTCCTGCATGGCTAAATACCACGGGAGTGAAAATATGTTTGTCTGATCATTTGGTTGGATTTACCCTTTAATCTCTTAATGTTTTAGGGTGACTACTGCTCAAGAACATGGAGTGGGGACTGTGTGACTATGATTACATCATTATTTTACAACGTTGTCCCCCTTGTCCCTTTATTTTCTATGTCTCACAAACACACAGACTCACATGCCCCCATTCATGGACATGCCACAGACCTGATATCACTGTCAACACGGACCACGTGCAAACAGATGGGACCGTTCATACACACACACACACACACACACACACACACACACACACACACACCCCAAGCCTGGCCCACTCTTCTAGGAAATCTTTGAATTACAGCCAATCACAATGCTTCTCCTTTACGTAATAACCAATCACGGGACAACTCATAAAGTCACCCACTGCCATTCAATGCAACTGCTAGAAGAAACAACACGCTATTAAAGGAATCTCGTCTAAATAATAATTAACTGTGAGTGGACAACACTTGGCTGCATCCATACACTGAAACATAACCCCCCCCCCCCCCCCCCCCCCCCCCCACACGGGCCTCTTAAAGTTACAAATATAGAACTGGGAGTTATAATATTCAACTCCAGCGTCACTCCAGTGTGACCAGCACACATAAACAGACAGAGGCTGAGGGATTTACAGGCAGATGATGATGTGACGGATCATCCAATTAAATCACTTTAATCTGACTGGAGCAGCAGTTTTACACTAGATTACTGACTGTTACTACTAAAAGGCAACAAGGACAGGAGATCATCATATTCTAGTGTGGGATGTGGTTTTGCACGATGCCATATATTCCTTATTATTTATGACTTATACATAGGCAACACAAATTAAAGGCTTTTTTGTCTCCTTGAATATGTTCACGTTAAAGCTGAGTAACAAGCCTGATGGAATAAAGCACCCTGCGTCAGCATGAGGCTGATCACTCGTAGTATCATGAGTGGCCTGTGAGGCGACATGTAAACATGACGGGGTGAGGCTCTGCAGTCTGCAGTCTGCAGCGCAGCCTGCATCCGTTCCCATCACATGCAAAAACCACGGGAAGGCAGACCGAGAAAACCCAGGATAAATATGCTTTCAGGAGAGCTGATCTGACCCTGTACAGTCCAATAAATAACACTTACATTATTTATCAATGTCTCTTCTCTTCGCTCCGGGATCCTTCCGCCATCCAATTCTTCAACCAGACGTCCTGTTCAGTTTTAATCCGTTACGTGTCAGTCCTCAAATCAAACATAGTCGGTAACGCTTTCCTCACATCTGATCTTAGATCTTCTGCTCAAGGCTGCTTCTCTATTTAAACCGCTGTCAAAATATTCCTCCCTCCTCCGCCGGACTGCAAATAAAGAGCGAGCCGGTTGGCTGAGCCGGGGCGTGACGTCACTCAATGTTGACTGAAATTTCCCACTAAAAGTCACTTTGATTGTGGTTAAATGATAGTGATCTTATACTAGCCTGCTGACACTATTGTACACTGTCTATTCCTTTATCTTATGTTAGGCTGCTGCTGTATACTGAGGTACCATATTTAAAGCATGTACAGGTCCAGGTCCTTTGTGAAAATACTCCACTACAAGTAAAAGTCCTGCTTTCAAAGCCCTGCTAGAGTAAAAGTGTGTATTATCAGCAAAATGTACGTGAAGTATCAGAAGTGAAAGTACTCATTCTGTAGAAAAATGGTCCCTCGGTCAGTGTTTTACTGTATATGATGTTTTTGGATTAATATCACTGCTACATAAATGTGCATGTTGCATTTTACTGCTGTTGTTCTTTAAGCTTATGCTTATTTTAACTAGGACCACTTTTAATGCTGTTGGGTAGTTTGATCTACAGCAATGCATCGTGGTCAATAACATCATCATATGTTGTAATATAAAGTAGCAGAAAATGGAAATATTCAAGTTAAGCACAAATACCTTGAATTTGCATTCTGAAGCCTGAGTAAATGCATTTAGTTACATTTCACCACTGATGCTGTAACTAATGACTTATTAATGGTTAAATGTATTAATTTTAATTAAGTTACTGATTCGTTTGACACTGACCTCCTGGACAAGAGCTGCAGGGCGTCTGGACCAAACTTAACTTAAATATTAACAACAAATTAATGTTCATAAGTGCAGACGTGGACTACTAAAAACAAACGTATTGATGGTTTACTACAATTCATCAGGACAACTAATTTTTGCTGTCGGTTTACTAGACAGTGAGAAACTCTTGACCGTCTATTAATGACTTCCTAATGACTTGCATATTAATTTCTCAACAGCCAGAAAGACTTTTCACAGCCTAATTCTCATGAATGAATAACTGATCTATGGAACACCCGTAAATAATTTATCAAAACTTAATAAAGCTGTTAGTTACAATTTGTAAACAGTTGCATGTTCATGGCAAAGTTCCATATTAAATCTACACAGTATTGTTTATAGTCTGTAAACGCTAAGTGCTTAATTGACATACAGTAAGTTGAAGGTAGAGAGAGCAACTGATGCTGCATGGGAAATATAGTCAAGAGACCTGTGAAAACTCAGTTACCCAAACTACAATACTAACAAACACAGCAATCTCAGGTTCTATATACATTTTACAGAATATGTTTGGGGACGCTTTTCTCCTGTGTATATCTGAGAGAGGAGCAGCAATAAACAGGATCTTGTTCATGTTCTAAAGAAACACAAATCTAGTATGTGGAGCAGAGGAGACAAGAATAGCACTGACATTCAGACAGCTCGAAGGCATCTGTAGTTGTGCAACGTACTGACTGTGGCTCAGTTTTCAAAATGTAAATCTACCTCTATCTGTCTATCTGTCAAGACATTGTTGGAGTGTTCATTATTCTTAGCAGGCTACATTTTGATTCCCAAATGGTGGACTTGGACCAGTTTTGGCAAAATCAGCGAATCAGACCTACTGAACTGTTCTGATGCAGACGCTCTATATAACTGCAACGCTGCAACATTGTACAACCAATGTACTGCACTGGGAAAAACACGATCTTTCCAGAAGTTCCAGGTTATCTACAGCAATATGAAGACTACAATATTTAGTGTGACTGAGCATAAGGTAGTAAGACTATACATTTAAAGGAATAGCTCAATATTTTGGGAAATTGATACTGTGATATCACTTTCATGTCTGTGTGATAAATATGAGGCTAAATGCAGCAGCTAGTTAGCTTAACACAGCACAAAGACTGGAAACAGGGTGACACAGCTAGCCTGGCTCTATCTGAAGATACCAAAATCCAAAATTTCATTTGTACAAAAAAGCAACACACAGACAACAGTTTGCCACATTCCTGTGCTTTTACTGCGTGCTAAGAGACAGCATATGTACTATGCATACGTACATATACATAGACATATTTACATCTGCCCTTAAGACAAGTACAGGACGGCTGCAGACTGACACAGGCAACGCAACAGTAAACAAAAGGAGATCATGACATTTCATTGTCTTTGTGACAAAGAGACAGACACAGAGAGACACGTTGGCTAAACAGAGTGGAGCAGAGTGTGATGGTAACATAAGGTCAATAAGAAAAAACAGCACAAAATAACTAATGGCAGCAGTTCTATTCCAGCAACAGACAAACACTATCAGGCATGTTTTATTCTGCTCAAATAAACATGCACATTTATGAGATGCTATGTTGCTGCTCCTAAAAGAAACCGAGCATCGTCATAGTAGCAGGACAGCTTGTCTTAATTCTGTATGAAAATATGTATTGTAATATCCTCAGCAGTCAAAATTATGTTTTTGACAATTGCTGTTATCAGTGGATTACTGTAATTTATAGATTAATGCATGGCCGCAAACCAAATTTCTTTTCTGGATAACAACAAAGGTATAAACATTGCTGATGCGCAAACAGACACAACTGATTTATTTCCACCGGACACTGGTAGAAAAATGTATCAAATTAAACCAATCTCAGTGTTTTTCTTACTAACTAGAAGTTCCTGAACTCTCTAATCTGATTGTAGTAAAGTTATATAAAGTGCTATTCCTTGACCTCAGTGTCGAGTTCTCGCTTTAGTTCCCACTTTAGAGAAACAAAGGCAAAAGTTTCTCTCCCCACAGAGTCTCCCCTGGCTGGGTCCCACAGCTCTTTTTTGTTGTTGCTCAATGATTCTAAGAAGCAGCCACACCGAGTTTCACTCACACCCAACTCCTCCCACTTCTGTTTGTTATTCTGTATCTATTTAGATATAGAGCACAGTCCTGTGTGTGTGTGTGTGTGTGTGTGTGTGTGTGTGTGTGTGTGTGTGTGTATGTGCGTGTGTGTGTGTGTGTGTGTGTGTGTGTGTGTGTGTGTGTGTGTGTGTGTGTGTGTGTGTGCAGTCACAACATGTGATACAGTTCATGGCCGTCTGGATCCGTTTCTGCAGTCAGTGTATACACATGTTTGACCTGTGTAACTGTTGAACATGTGATTGTTGCCGGAGTCTGTGATTGACACATACACACATGCACACACTATCAGCACCATGCAGCCGGAGAGGGAACAAGGAAACACGTGTTGGGTTTTCTAAGAACTGAGTCATTCATCAGGGAGCAACGGGTAGCCAACTAGAGAGGAGAGGGAGGGGAGAGAGGGAGACAGAGAGTGTGGGCTAGAGAGAGAATTTGCAAAATGTTGAAGATTGTGTGGATGTGTGACAAAGGGAGAGTTGCAGAGGTGTAACAGAGGAGAGGGACTGATTTATTTACTGCAAAGTGCAGGATGATCATTAGATGGATTTACTGAGGCTTTGGTGCACAAATTGTGTTTTGCAGTGGAAGTAAACACAGTAATGTCTATATTTAAAGCCCTACAAGTCTATCATGTATAACACAAGATAAATTATTAAAGTTATATTTCATATTCAATTATATTCTTCTTCTATCTGCTTATTCTTTTCCCATACTTAGACTTTTAGTCTTGCTAAAACTGTGTTACCATCCAAAGATATCGTTTGAAATTTTAAGGAGATGGATGCTACTGTAATGTAAATATATATATATAAAGCTGCAGTCAGCAGCCAGCTAGCTTAGCTTAGCATAAAGACTGGAAACAGGGGGAAACAGTTAGCCTGGCTCAGTCCAACAATAGCAACATCCATGTACCCGCACCTCTACAGGTCTGTGCAAAACCAGACTCAGTCTAGATGTTTTATCCTGTTTCCAGTCTTTATTCTGAGCTAAGTTAAGTGCCTGCAGCTAGATAGTTAACGTAGTGAAATGAGAGTAGTATCAATAATTTAATTTAACTCTTGGCAAGGAAACACAAACAATAATGATAATTAAAATAATTATTCCTGTCACACCGTAATTAAAATAAATCTATGTGGTGTTCTGTACTCAACGTTTCTGGATTCCACAGAAACGATGGTTGGAGCTTTAGTTCCAGGGATGACTCTTTGTTTTGGTGATTCACATTGGCTTCATGGTTTTGGATTCAACAAAAACATCACTGAGTTAAGCGTATTTATGTGTTAAGTGAAGAAAACACTGAGGCTGACTTGATTTTTGTGTCATTTCAGGAATCTCATTCATGACAGCATGTGTGTGACCAAGTTTGCTTATGTGGGTGGGTTAATATTTGCTCTCTGCATGCACGAACTGTATGTGTCTGTGCGTGCATGTGTGTGTGCGTGCCTGTTTACAGTATGTGGGTGTGTGTTCGTGTGTGTGCTGGCTGATGTGTTTTCTAGTGTTCCCTCATTTCAGACACGTGAGAGGGAGAGAGAGGATGAAGAAGGTGGGTTCCTGAGACAGGGGAAGCCTGATCTCTCCCAGGAACTCTCTGGGGTCAAGAATGCGTTCAATTCATCACCACGGAGACCGGGGGGGGGGGGGATTTGGGGGATGGGCCGCAGGAGCCAATCAGAAGGCTGCCTAAGCCACACAGTACAACTGTGAACGAATGAACCCTCCCTCAATGTGGAGTCCTACCAGACATGCTCCACGGCTTTAGACAAACCTGAATAGTTTGGTTTTTAGGGCCAGGATGAAGCTTTCTTACTGCTGCCACCAATCCAACTGTTTTCACCCAAACAACAACGTCTGCCGTATCCCGGAACAAATATGTCACTTATGATTTCTTATTTTCTTTTAATCCATCATTCAGTGTTGTATATTGACCCTAAGAATTGCACATACTGTTAGTGAGGCCACTGGCTGGCCTCAGATAGAACAACAAATCCTCTTATATAATAAATAGTTGTTACATTCCAAGGTTTACTAGCATCATAAACAGCGCATATAGGCATTGTGTTGTCTTTAGCAATGTACATCAGGTAGCAGTGTTCCTTACAAGGTGGCCATGCATTCAACCAGAGGCTGTGACCAATAAAGTTTTCCAAATGATATGTGAACGTCCATCATCCTCATCAGACCATGACACATTCTTTCAAGATGTCTTTCTTTACACTCATGCTGACTTCCATTTCCATTTTAAGGTCCCAACAAAAAACATCATCACAAAGCATCTGTGTGCTTTATATACTGGACTTTAGGATGATTTTATACTCTGAAATCCCAGCTCTTTATTAATTAAGCCCACGGTGCACCTCCTTACAGCATGGAGACCCAAGAGCTTGATGTTTCACAAGGTTTGTTTGTGTTTACAGTCATCATAAAAATGGAAAAATGGGAATAAAGAAAAAGAAAAAAAATGGCACACACCATATTCTTTCCCTCAGACTGACGCCTCTTACAGACTAACACATCCTAACAGAGAACAGCAGCAACCAGAGGGGCAAAATAATGGCAATAATTGGATTTGCGGCTGATATAATCTTAAAGAGGAAAATGGAATGTGGAGGTGCTGCCTGAGCCCACAGAGCCACTCACAAGCCACTGCACGGTGGGACTATTATGTAATAGCTCCTCTTACTGTGGTGTAATATGCCTTTATAAGTACTTGTGTGGGCTTGAGGTCATGCGAGGAGATATGAGCTGTTGATCTAGCACATGGTTTTACTGCACACAGACAAAAACTCACATGCTCACACGCACATACTGAGAACTGGATGTCAAGTATGCAGATGGACAACGGGGGGGGGGCACGAACGACGACACACGGACACACACACACTTCTCTTTTCATAAATACAAACACACACACACACACACACACACAGAATACGCATGTCATTTGATCGCAGTATTTTCAAAGGCAAGTTTTCTAGGAAAGCCTGTCTGACCGGCCATGTGTCATCACCTCATGCTTCCATCCATCTTCACACAAGCCTTCATGTCAGATTTTTACTACTAGAGTTTTCTCTTAGTAAGAAGTAGGTGTTACAGTGCACCTGTAGTCTCCTCTGCACATGAAGACAGTTCCACCATTTCTCTTAGAGATGCTTCTACCTCTCTATGGGCTCAGTTTAGCTCAGTATATTTCTTACACTCCTCTCATGCACTGCCTGCTGCTGGTTGTTTCTAGCCTAGATGTTTTAGGAGCTGTTTAATTTTTCTACACTTAGTAGAAACAGTCACAGAAACAGGTACAGTACTGGTAACTGGAGACCTTAATGACAGAAGTAATAAGGTATTGTCTGTGGCAAAATATGGATCAGCAGGGATAATAAATATGAAACTGGACAACATAATGGCATTGAAATGATCACCTGAATTGATGCAGTCTTTCTAGAAAGTAGATCACAGAACGTCATTGTTTGATAACTCTTACTGCCTTACATACAAATCTGTAGTAAAAGACAAAGCTCGCTACAATTACATTTTCTGCTTCTTGTTTTTGTCTTTATTTTACTCTCCTTACTTCATTCATCTATGTAGTACATGCAGCATATAATTGTATATAATAGTTTTGTTACCAAGGACCAGCTGTCACCGGGGCTGTCATCCTCACTGTAGCTGCTGAAGTTGCTCCCTTTCTCTTCCATGAGGGTCATGTCTCCATGTCGGATGGTTCACAGGCCTGAGCTGCTGTACAGACTCTTCAGTGAAAGACTCAGGCAGGATATCTGAAGGAATCCTCTTCCCTGGTCAGCTTTAATCGTTAGTGCCTTTGTTAAACTCAGTTTGACAATACTTCTCGACAGATGCAGAATGAACTCTGAAGAACCTACTCTGCTAATTCTGATTACATCTCTTTGGGATGGCGCAAAAGCCACTCTGGGTGATTCTGGGTGAGTCCTTTCACTCTTAAATCTGTGGGACTGTTTGTGGAGTAGCTGTTTGTGGGACACGCAGTGAGCGTTTTAGACTAAATTTAACAAGTGTGTTCTGGGAATGGACTACTTGGAGGAAATCTGAGAGGATCCAGACTTGCTGGACTCTACTACTGCTGCTTTAAGTGCCAGTCTGACGCCACAGTGTCCACACACACGCACACACAGCCTTGGAAACATACATACGATGTGGATTTGTGCCAACTGATGACATATGACAGCAGGTTTTTCTGGAGGCATTATAAAACCATAACTGAACATAGTTTGTGTATGGATGTACAATCTGTGGTTTTATTGTGAGCAAAGCGATTACTGTGGCAGAGAAAATGATAGAAGTACAGTTGTCATTAATAAAAAGTTGTGAAATCAGTTTGCATCACACACAGACGCACTGACTTCCATGTGAGGACAGAGGGAGCATCTGAGCACAGAAGCGCTGTCTGTCATCGAAGGATAAAGTTTGTTACTTGACACCCCCCCCCCCTTCTGATGCTTCAGCTAACCTTGGTTGACTTTGGGGGCTCCATTTGCAGTCTCACATATCTCCTGACACAAGACACAACTCCACCTGATGGGGATAATATCCTTTCTGTGCACTTAAATCTGTTTCAGCCAGGCTGCCTATTTATAACATATATTCAAGCTATTCTTGCAATGCAGGGAATATGAACATTTGTTTTATGTTACGTTTCAAACGTACACAGTCTTGGCATTCTTGGCAGTCCAATTTAGATAAATAAAAGCAGCAGTTAGTAAGTTTAGTGGTAACGGCGATAAAGTATTATGTCGAGCACACATTAACTTTGTTTCTGTTCTGTTTTTAATTTTAAGTGAGAGACAGTAACAGCAAGTGTGCAAACAGACTACTTTGTCAAATCCTCTTGGCTTTTAGGCTGCAAAAGTCTAAAAACACTTGTTGACTTGTTTGAAAGATACAAGGGACATACAAACACACACAAGTAAAACCATTTAAAATGCCTGTACATTTATACAATTAAAAGAATACAAAAGCGTACATTGTGAAATGCTGTCAACACACCATGGATTTGTGTTTTAACAGTTACAAATGAAATCATCATGCTGTCTATGGAGGATAAAGCAAAGCAAATGTTCTGCATCCAAACTGAATACGTTTTCTCGTACACACAGTTAATAAGTACTTTTTTACATCCTGAAAATCTTACAAAATATATTCAAAATATAAGTAAAAACATGCAAAACAAACCTTTACATAAATCGCCCAGTAAAAACGTTTGTTGCCAAAAATCGGCTACCATTGCACACAAATGATTGTGCCTATCCTTTTTGAAAGCTTCTTATATTGTGTGCACCTGCCAGGGAGTGTGAACACAGAACACTGTGATATTGCAATAAAAACTTGAACAAAGCTAATCCTGCAAACACATAAGAAATACAAAAGCAGTACCTGTAATTACTGAGTCAGTGAGTTTCTTCAACAGGAACGAATGACTAGTCATTGGTTCATCTTTCTCCTTCAAATATACTGTAACTCAAGTTACTGTATACACCTATCAAGAGGTTTTTAACAAGAGGAATTCTCTAACATTTTAATCACCATTGCTACTTTACAATGGTTATTCTTTAGATAATGTCTTTTTTTTTTAATTCTACCCTACAAAAGGTACTGTGACAAGTGATTTATGGGGTGGCACATACACCACACTAAATGTAAACAATACGAGTCAGAAAATGCCCCGTTTCCTTTTGCTGGCTCACAGGACGACCATGACTCAATAAAGGCCACATAAAAAATATATTTTGCTAAATTATTTCCTCTTGTCTCTTTGGCCAAAACATGTTGGCAGAACTAGACCTCAGAATTATATTTATGTGTGTGTGTGTGTGTGCACACGTTATATGTAGATAATGATCAATGTTTCATATTCCACCCACAACTTTTCCAGTGGGTCTCACGTCTGGGCAATATGCACTGTCTTTTGCATCTTGCATTGTCCATTCAGAACCTGTGGTGCTATAAAAACACTCAAGTACATTTCTACTCTTTGGCAATTAAAGTGATTCCAATCCTGACTGTGACTCTTTGTGGCCCACTGCACGCACGCTTTTCAGTCATATATGTTTTCCAGTCAGAAAGAAGAGCGGTCGGTCCTCCTTGGCGTTGGCTGTCTGGAATTCATCGCTGAGCCTGAACCTCCACTCCTCCTCGAGCTCCAGCCTACCCACCGTCTGCCTCAAGGAGCTACGATCTGCACTGATGACACACAGAGTCGCACCTACAGGGAGGCAGACAGGAGGGAGAGGAACAGAGACTTAAACTATGACATGGAGGTCAAAATCACCTTAGGATGCCGCCATCAGCATGAACAAATGATATCCTGTTTCACCGTTTGTGTTTTTGCCAAAGGTTTTTTTTTAAATCAAGACCACATGTTCTCATGTAGTTGTCTTGGACCTTCCTGTCATGGAGATCAATCTTGATTCTTCAGTTAACTTTTTCCTGAGGCGTTGAAAGCCTTTGCTCTTTTTGAATGTTTTAAACAAGAGCGTCCTATTCTTGTTTTGTGCTGTAATGCAGTTTTCCTTTGTGCCGTAATAAAATTAATCAAGTGTCTTGTCCAGCTTGTTGAAATGTGAAATGCACTATAGCTGCTGTTCAAGGAGGCTAACCTCTAGGTAAACAGGAGTGTCGTAGCTACATGTAGTACATTTAGGCATTCAGACTGAGATTTAAGATATCATGCATAGCTTGCTCTGTACAGTACTGCACAGAAAAAATACACCTTAGCATATGTGCCATCTCTAGCACACATACTGGTATACTTTTTCTTTTCTGTATTTGGCCTGCCTTTGTACCTTTGAGAAAGGTGAACTTCTTTAGGAACCCAGGAGTCACAAAGGAGTCGGCGAAACAGAGAAGAAGGCCACTGAACAGCAGGCCTGTGGTACTGATGTTGACAGAGTGAGGTCTGGAACTCACAAAACACACCGTTACCTGAGGGAGACAACAAGGGTGCTGGAATTAATGGGTGTGTGAACCTGTACTTCGGTTGAGAGGTTAATAATTTACCACAATCACATATACTGTGATAATGCATGCATGTGTGTGTGTGTGTGTGTGTGTGGGCGCGTGCAGTATACCTCAGGCCCCAGGTTGAGAAAACAGTCCACGGAAAGCACAGGGTGTGTGTAGTTCCTGGTGCTGAGTGGAAACAGCTTCTGGCTGGTGTGCTGGAGGTATTTTTCCAGGAGGAGCTGAGCTGGTGTAGCCAAGAAAAGGTGCTTGCTGTCTGGGGCACAGATGTACTGTGAGGGCCCCACTGAGGTGGGAACATCTGTCATCTGGAGAAATGTTAAACCTCTGTTTAATGATCTTGCTACTATAAAAGTTTGCAACAAAAACATATTTCATTAACTGTCACACATATGTAGACATCATCATAGACATATTGATGGGGGGAATGTGGCAAAAAAAATATGGAAATCATGCAGGTGATCACCTGTTTTTGAGGCAAAAACAAGTACATTCTTTCCTATTTTATTCATTTTCTTCTTGGAGAACCAAAATAAAGTTAATCTAAACAATAATCTATTAAATTTATGACTACTGCCGGCTGAATGAAAAGGTTTTAACTGAATATTGTTTTTATGTGAAATTGAAATTGTCATTTGTTCCTGTAGCTACAAAAGGTGATTTTGTGTACGTGTAACTTACTATGCAGGCAATAATCATGAAGTGTTCCTTAAATTTACTTCTTTATTCTGCTCTGTGAGTAACATCTGGTTATGGTTTAATGTGTCTTCAGCATCTACCTTGGTCTTTATAATAAATGTCCTGTATCCTCCAATGGCAATCTGTTTCTTCATGACACTGAAGCTGTTGAACCGGCAGACGAGCAGTCCGGCACTGTGCAGCCTCAGGGTGAAGTCCATATCATGACAGGTGAAGCGGTTCTGGTCATACTGAACGTTCTGACTCCGGTCGACATTGAGGAGGAGGAAGTCGTGAAGGTGACCTCTGGAAAATGGCTCCCTCTGTTTGTTACCTGGATGAAACAAAATAAACTGTAAGATTTGATTTGCCTTCCACTTTATTATCATTATTACAAACATGTATTATAAAAATGTCCAGTTTCTCATTGTGATTCGTAAAGTAGATAAATTATTTAAGTCAAAATAAAAAAAATTAGTAGTTCTTGGTTTTTGTTATATTATATGATGTTACAATTCCTTTTTCCCCTGCAGGGAAAATATATCTTCTGTTAATTTGTCTCTGACATCATGAACTCTGACCTGTGAATCCACGGCTGCTCCACTTCCGGATCCCACAAAGTCCGTAGTGGGCCAGGTCTGGACAGGCCTCCATGTGCTGTAAGATCTGCTTCAGCGAAACAGCGTGCTCCACAGGACCACTGTCGACAGCAAAAAGGAAACAGAAGCTATGCTAAAGCCAATTCGTAAAAAGAATAAACATATTGCTTCTTCTAATACAAGCAACAGCTATTTTGTCCTACACGCATAAAGTATAAATAATGTATCTGTACGTACTTGCGTGCGTCGAGGTCAACAGCGTTCCACATGACACAGGAGTCATCAGCCAGGATGATGAAGGGCCACACATCACTGGCTGGGCCCCCTCCCTCCAAACGCCGACTGCGCTCCAGCTCCAAGTTGTGATACGAAAGCTCCTTGATTAAGAAGTGTGCAGCTCCTACAAGGGAATGGAAATTGTTATTAAGCTCACGGACTGTAAACTGATATTGACATTTCAGAAACTGCTAAGAATACGCGTGTTAAAACTGTTTGAAAAGAAGAAACCACTGCATATCTAAGAGTAGCAGCAGTAACGTACCTATGCCAGCTCCATTGAAGACAGTGGGCAGTACCAGCATGATGTGGTTGGGCCAGTACTTCTTATACACAGCCATCTCATACTCTTTGACCACCAAGATATGTAGATGTGAGGCTCCGTCCATAGCATGGTACAGGTTAAACAGACCGTGCTCATGACGACCCGTGGTCGGGGTGAAGATTGGACTCTTGATACAGTCGGGGCTCTGGGACAAACGTACAGGATGATCAGACATTTTCTGGCTGGTGTGCAGGAGGTTGCACTGCATGTACAAAAAATCTTGTCCAACAGAAATCTGCTGAGCATATACACTGTTGCCCAGTAAGTAATTGTACAATACCCCCAATTTTGTTAAAGCCTGAATACACAGTTTGCAAAGGTTAATTGTGGTTTAAGTTTCACTGTGATATGTTTGGAAGAGTTTGATCAATAAAGTTGAGAAGATATACACTTTATTTATCAAGAATAAATCACATTGTCACAATCATTTCATGAGAAGAGGTAAAAAACATTTTATTCCAACTTTATGGGCAACAGTGTATTTGAATGAAAATGAATATGAACCACTGGGCTACAGTAATCCGTTTTCCCATTAGGAGTATTTGAGTCATAGTCTAGTCTTTATCACCACCTAGTGGATCTCCACAGTGTTGCATTGTTGTTAACCCAGCAGAACACCATTTAAATGCAATGGTGATTGTGGCACGTGTGTGGGAACTGAAAAATAGACTCTAATAACATTTCTAAACAGGACATGAATATTTCATGATATCAGTGATCTGGTGCAATGTTAAGAAGGCTCAAGCAGTGATGCACATCACCTTCTTTCTAATTGTATTTTCATTTCTATGTCTGTTCTCTATATTATGAGATTAGCAGTCACAGGAACATTTTTGGCCCATTTGCTGTAACTCTGACCCCCACAAACTACTGATATCCTCAGTAATGACTGTGATCTTCACAATGATGGTTTCAGAACCCTCCTCCTTGTCGGATGTGTCCAACAAATTTTTGTAACTATCCGAAACTGACAATCCCATATTCACACTCACTTCATGCAGCTGTGTGGAGTTAGGAAATGAAGCTGGTTTTGAAGTTCTCTCTCTAGCTCTCTTTTTTCATCTGTTGCATACCCATTTGTGTGTCACTTTCATGCATACAAACAAGCACAATCATTAACAAATGTTTGTGTTTGGAATAAGCATTTGGAATAGCTGCTTCTGCTGCTTTATTATATTCCACTCAGCACATCAGCATCTGACAAAGGAAACACAAGCATCTGATATCCAGTAGTTCAGGTTTTACTAAGGGAAGTCTTACCCAATCAGAGGTGAGAGGCAGCCGCATGCTCTCCAGCTGGCCTCCCTGTTGGCTGAAGCTGAAGTAGTGCTCTTTCGACTTTGGGATGATGAAGTAGAGCTGGATCTCTTCGCCAAGTAGTAGATGAGTGAATGTGAAGGCATGCAGTGTTGACTCATACATCTGAATATAAGATGGGAGAGGACGGACGACATCTGTGACATTCACATTTCAAAAGCAGAGTGTGTCATTTATCAGATTGTGTGTGTGTCGTGTTCTGCTGACCTGGTATCTGGGGTTGAAGCCCAAGTACTGATGACACTGTTCACAGTGGTGGTAGGTGTTGTAGGCCGCGTATTTAGACAGCTTGATCCTAGATGTCCGCCTACGAAGGTACACATCCTCCTGGCGCACATGGTTTCCTTGGAAGGACAAGAGGGGCAAAGATCGATTAGGACAACAGCACATTACACAGGTAACCTTTGAGGAAAGGTCTGGATTTATTTTTACAAGCAACAAACATTTAGAGATGATGGATGTTCAGAGAATATAGTGGTAGTAGTGTATTAATATATTGACTTTATTTTTCTGATAGTGCCTACCCTCAGCACTGGGTTTATATCCAGGGTTGTAGATGGAACTGATGTCATCATATTTAGGGTCATGGATGGTGTAGTCAAAGGGCATCGCTTTCATAATGTCTGGATTGGGCCAGGGAGTATTCGGTGGGTGGTACTGCACCCCCTCCACCTGGTCACCTAAATACAACACAGATTTACGAGTGTATGCATTACACATGGGTTTACAGTGCCGTGAATATTGAAGAATCTATTCTGACAAAATCCTAGAAATAACTACTGACTGTAGTTGATGTCTTCTTCATCATAGATATCCACCTCCATCAGCCTGATCAGCATCCGAGACAGGATTCCCAAGAAGTGCAGGTACGCTCCTGTCTTACCCACCTGACCGTGGAAAGACCAAAGGGAAATGAATATTAACACTGAGCATAGCTTGGCCTTCAGTTTGAATAAAAGGAAGAACTAACAACAGAAAGTACCTGTGGGGGTCCACTGAGCAGCAGCCTGCGAGGGTGAAAGTTGTCACTTCGTCCTTCGGTGCGATTGCTGCTGTCCATGTGGTAGGAGCGGGGGACTGTCCACTGGCGATAGTACAGAGACTGTTCTGTACATGTCATCATTTTACTGAGCAGGGGCCTGCATACGAAAGACATATTTTGTAATTACATTTCTTCTAGTGAAACTCAGCATCCAATATTTCAAAAGTTAGTTACTGTGTATTGGTCACATCATGTCTTCAAAACTACATATGTTCTTTATGCTAATGATAGAATAATGGGACGCTTCATAGAAAAAAACAGGATAATAACCTCATAACCTTTCATTAATATCAGCTGAGTCACTGAGCCAACTCAAACAGTTAACCTCTGGTTAATTAAAGTAAATGGACTATTTATGATTGCTACAACCTCGAGATTAATTTTGAAAGGAAGTTTTTAAGGATTTCTAACATTGTTGGACTGTTAGATTGCTATAAATAAGGGAGACAATCAGGCATTTTTAAGGTTTAAGCTATATGCTCTGAACTTTACTTTACTAACTATAGATGTACAAATAATAGTAACATTGTATATTACTGACAATCCGTTAAAGTTCTTAACAGTGTTAACAGTGGAACAGTGGCTAGTAAATTTTCAGGTGGGCTTTTAGACATAAGATCTTTATTTTATGTCTATAATATCATACTATATGTACTGGTGTTTAAAAATATGTGTCGGCTTTACCTGAAGCTGCTTGCCCATGCCACAGACATGTGCGGCAGGAATGAAGTACACCGTGGAAGCCCACTGCTGTCACTGGCTGTGATAATGTCGTAGAGCGCACGAGGGAGGAGCACTGAAGGCGGGCGACTCACTCCCCGCGCCCAGGAGCAGCTCAGGTGAGGAGAGGAGGCTCGAGGGGACAAGGAGCCAGAGGAGGTGGATTTGGAGTGTTGGCGACGAGACTGAGCAGGAGGAAGCGGTTGAGGCTGAGGGTGAGGTATTTGAATCTGGGAGAAGGACTGGTGCTGGGGAGGCTGAGAATTTGTTTGCGATATCGGCTGATTTTGACTCTGGATGTGGGGTTGTGGCTGCAGCTGGGAGATCGGTTGGGTCTGGGAATAAGGTTGGGTTTGGTGGTGTGAGGCAGGTTGAGGATATGGAAAAATCTGAGATGGGGGCTGGGGTTGAAGCTGAGTCTGTGATTGGGAGGGAGAAGGTATGGTGTCCATTGTCCCTTTCTGGGTGCTTGGAGAGGTGGTGCTTTGGGCAGGGAAGGGGTCTGAAGCTCCACTGTCTGGACATGACTGGAGCTGCTGGCTGGATGACAGAGGTGAGTCTCCTGAAAATGGCCGGAGGGAAAAGCCAACAATAAATCAGTTAGAGACATTCCTTCAGGAAGGGAGAGAACATTTCACAAAGGACAGTTTATGTGCATTTTCTACCATTCTCCTGTCCCTCCTCCTCCTCGTTGTCAGTACTGCTGAGTTTCTCCGCATCACTCTCCAGCAGGTCACTTCCTGGTCCGGGGTTGTGTGGGGGTCGTGACTCTGCCCTCACTAGATAAGCAGCCAGTCCTAGTTCTTGTTCAAGAGTGGTTCGCTGAAGGTAGGAGCAGCTTATCACTCTGAGATCGCAGTACTTCAGAGACCTGTAGGCAGAATGAATTCATTGTTTGAACTCCAGATTACATTTATTAGGATTTATCAGGGAGTTAGAATTACATCTCAGTTTGTACCTTGGTAACGATTCTCCCAGCGGCTCAGCCCCTGACAGGATCAGGATGCAGGGAAGGGCCTCCAGCTCCAGGTAGGTCCGAGGGACCCAATCAGCATCTTGGATCTTCAGCCATGTCTGCAGGGCACACACACAGATTTTTAGTCAGTCAGAGTCCTTTTATTTTTCTGCTTGTGCACTCATATATCCATGATATGTTTTGTCCTGTATTTCACCACATGTCCCCACCTTGATCTGATCAGTGAAGCTCTGTCCAATATTCAGAGCTTGGTTTGGATTCCCCAGAATGATTTCAAAACTCTCCTCAAGACCCAGCTGCCTCCTCACTCTAGAAAGCCGTCGATGGGCCCATGCTGCCAAAGCCTGAGAGGGGATGCGCAGCAGGACCATGTGACCATGGTGGGCGGGACATTGCTGGGCAGCAGTGAGCAGTGATTGTACAATCTCCAAGGTCTCCACAGACGTGTGTTTGTGTAGATTGTGGGAGCCCCCGATTCTGCCAGATGCGGCCATTAGAGCTACGCAGTAGTGATTGATCAAAACTGTAGTCCGGATCACAGCACTGTGCAGCTTAGGAAACCTGGGAGGGAGAGATTGTGAGGGTGTAGAACTGCAAGTATTTTAAACTTGTTTGTGAAGTGTTGGGAGTTTGTGTGGATTAAGCGTGTGTGTGTGTGTTGCTACCTTTCTTCGAGGGCCGATGCCATGCTTTCAAAGGAGGAATCATAGCGCATCAGAGGCAGACTGCTCCCTGAACGGGTCGACTCTAAAAGCTCTGACACACCAAAGTACCGTGTCCTCTCATGATACAAGTCCACATCCTGCACACACACACACACACACACACAATATTATGGGTGCAACATGTTCAAGCAAATCAAGTGTTAAATCATTTGTGTCAGCCTCCAGATATGCATCACACACAGATTTCGGTCTTACATTGCTGAATGAAGAGGGCCAGTGGATCTCGTTGTAAGGGCTGATGCGTGTATACTGTGTCTGCAGAGCGAAGGGGAAGGAGGTGACATGGAGAATTAAGATGTTTGGAGCATCTCTGACCTGTCGGGAGTTTAACAGCGGGTCCACTAGACCCAAACCACTGTCTGAGCTACTGCAGGATGCACTGAATGGGAAAAAGAGAAAACACACTTAATTGCTTAATTGATGCTACTGCATTGATGGAATAATAGCAAGGGAACACAGTCTCTCTCTCTCATACACACACACACACACACACACCAGAAACACACCTATTAATGTCCCAGTGGGCGTGGTCATGGACCAGGATGTAGAGTGTGTAGGAGTTGCTATGTGCTTCCTGGATGAGGCTGTCAATTTGTGCCTGAGCACTTTGATCCATCTTGACCACATAACGCTCAGCCTCCCGTTGAGACACACAGTCCTGGTCTAAACCCCCAAGTTCCCGAAGGACACCTGAGATACACAGACAGAAAGGTAAAGAAGGTTATACAGGTCAGGATAAAATACACACAAAACAAAATGATTCTTCTTGTATCTCCTGACAAAAATGAATACTGCTGAAGAAAGAGCCACATAACTAACCAGAGCTCCAGAGGTGAAGAACGGTCTGCTGGAATGTGACCTCAGAGGGCGGGACCAAGATGAGGAAGCTGACCCTGTCAAAGGAGCCGAGGTCCAGGTTCTGTGTGCTGGAGTCTGCTATGGCACAAACATGGGATAGCAGCTTTCTGGCCACAGCCAGCTGGATGGGACGAACCTCACGCCACTCTACGGAGTACTCTACACACATACAAACAGAAACTCATGTCATCATACTCAAAGATTCTCTTAAAATATAATGATTGTCCTCGTCTCAATTGTGCACATTTGCTGGCAAAAAGAGGAAGGACCATGGCAATTCATGGAGATGTGATCTCTTGGCTGTTTTTCCATGTTCTATGATAAACGGATCAAATACATCCTAAGCAAGAGTTACACTGGCAAGAAGTTAAAAGGCAAGCAGCTTGGAATACAGCTGATGTAACCTGTACATGACCTGTCCGTGGTGAGAGAACAATTAATTATCTGATCCACACACTATTTCAAAGGGCATTTTCACACTGTGCCTCATCACAGCGTGACAGTGCATTCAACCTGTCTGTGTCTCACCTGAACAGGTGTCTTTGGGACTTGACGCTCGCTCTTTAGGGCTGGGTGAGTCTTTTGAACACTGTGTGTGTGAATCCTTCGGACTGAGTGTGTCTTTGGGACTGTGTGTGGTTTTAACACTCTTTTCTTCAGTTGATTCCTGACTACTGGATAAAGGGGATGGCTCATTGCTGTCCACAGTGGCACTATCCAGCAGGGAATCTAAATCACCATCTGAGAAACAGAAAAGCACACGTCATGTTGGTGAATTATGACTAAAGCACACAATGAAGACACAAAAGTGCATGGTAAAAAGGCCAGACCTTGTCCCAGTGAATCGCAGTAGTGGATGAGTTCCTGGGCAACACCAGTGGAGAGCTGGTGGTTGATTTCTTTCAGACCCTCATTAGGAGAGTACATACTTTCTGCCAAGGCACGACACTGGTGGTTACCTGCAACATGCACACAAAAACACACTGAATTCAAATGCTTAAGCCTTTTTTTAATTCTCCAGACAACTTCAAATGATTCACACACACTGTATATAAAAACTCAACACCCACCTGTGACTACCACACAGGACTGCGTTTCCTGTCCTGGTGCAGTGACAATTATGACCACGTAGTTGGTGCTTTCAAGCCGTCCTTCCATTAACCTGCTGAACGTTTGCTGGATGCCTTGAGCCAAAGATCTGATCTGCTCCCCTAACACAACCACACTCTCTCCACAGGACGACGCTGCCAACTGGGCAAGCCAAGGAAGCTGGCTGGGGGTCAGGGGTTGTTGGCTCTGGGGAGGTAAGGAGAGATGATGGGGTAGCCCGGGCAGGATGGATGGGGTCTGGAGACAGAGCAGAGAATAATGAGCACTTTGTTTATTTCTTCAGCGTTATTCTGTTCTGCCATCAGCATCCGTTTCTGTAATATGCTGCATGAAGAGTACGGCATAAGAGGTGAGGAAAGAAACGTATCATTTGACATTAGGAGATTTCTCAGATGTCGTGTCTCACCTCTATACCATAGTGCCTCCCTTGAGACGCTGGTGTTTGAGGCTGCTGGTACTGTCTGATCTCACTGAGGTGGGACTCCCTCCATGACCTCATGAATATCTGCTCCAAGTCCTCTATCAGGGGCACCTGGTCAGTGCCTTGGGTGAGAGACAAAGACAATATTGAGTGTGGTGATCCAACAGAAGAAATCCAAAATACCTAACAGTGGTTTTATGGAATATGCTTTTAGCTTGTGAACTAAAAAAGCTAGTAGCTTGGTACGCTTGGTTTGGGCAGCACGGTGTGAGTGTGAGTGGTTGTCTCTATGTGTCTGCCTTATGATTGACTTCCAGTCCAGTCCAGGGCGAACCCTGCCTCCTGCTCAGTGTCAGCTGAAACTGGCTCCAGCCCCTTCATGACCCTCAAGGATAAGCGGTATTGTATAGACAATGGATGGATGGAAGTTGATTTACTAATCGCTATCCTGTCTGCCATCTAGTGGCTACTATGAGGCACAGCAATGATATGATGATGTAATGAAAGGTCAATTATTTGCCCTCTCTCTGTACTCGTACTGAACTGTGTACGATTACAGCCTTTAATCTAGAAGAAGGTTTTACACTGACCCAGCTGAACAAGGTAGTAGACTGTGAGTAGAATCTGCATCTCAGTTGACAATGGCTGAATGGGTGATGGTCCATAGTGCTGATAGACTCTGGGGAGTGTCTGGGAGCTCAAGTAACAACTCTGGAGCAGAGAACTGACGAGCACTTCACTGACATTGCCAGTCAACTGAGGAAGTGGGCCATGACCTGCATCAATGAGAGTTAGAGAGACAAAATAGATAAATACAATGAGGTGGCTGAAATGATGGTTGGACGGAAAAAAACATGAAATGATGTGACATGACAGTTCTATGTCAGTGTGATCAGGCTCAAAGAAGCTCCCACAAACAAAAACACAATGCAGACTGCAGGCATCTTTGTCTAAGTCCGTCATCTATTAAGGCTGTCATCTGCTGTTCTTATTATAAGAAAAGGACATATAAATTAAATTATGATCCATATTAGATTATTTTGCTGTTCACGAGTGTATTGTGCTTCAGTTACTATAAGGAAGTCTTACACTGCAAAAACCCACATAGAGACCAGTTAGTACAGGATCAAGTGCCAGGAAAATACAGTTTTATCTACTGCCATAGAAGGATTAGAGTGGAGAAAGAGCGGGAAAACATAGGAAATGAAGATGAAGATGGATTGTTGGTGAGGTAAAGAGCAGATAGATGATGAATAAGGTGTGAAAACAGAAAGAAAATATTAGGATGAAAATACATATAGCAGATATAGTTTAACCAGTGCAGCTTCTCCAGCCTTTCCAGTCCTGGTTTAGTGGCGCAGTAAACTCACAGACCAATTGTGTTGTAAATCATCTTGTGATGCTACTCAGCCAATCAAATCTGTGCATTCTGAAGCATTGCAACTCGAGTCACTGAGCGAGATACACACATGGGAGAGACGAAAGGGAAGAAGTAAGTCAGAGAAAAGTTCAAAATAAGTCTCCTACGTTCTGAGACTGTTGTTATTATCAAAAGCAGCAATGTGAAGTACCACTACAAGACAAAGCACAAACCTTTTGGGCGAACTGAGGGCAAAGATCTAATAATCAGAATCCTGTGTTTCATTTCTAAATACAGCCCTTATTTAACTTGAAATGAATAAACATTTACTGATTATTGAATATGTATATACTGAGTGTATATGGCCCTGAATCATAACGCAAGTTAGTCTTTGTGATCTTCTGGACTTTTGCTTAAGGAAATTTTCTCTAACTGAAACCTCTTTGAATTGTAATTGAATCCTCCTAGCAGAGAGGATGGAGAGTGAAAGTGGATGAGTTGACAGGTGATACAAAAGGGTGAAAAGGGTGAAGGGGAGAGGGTGAGGGGAGGGCAGAGAGGCTGAGAAACAGCCCTGGGTGTTGGCTGACCTCTAACCTGTGAGGGGAGGCGAGCTACAATGGCCATCTGTTGGGTGTTTACTAAAAAACCTCACCTACTCACCTGCTTGAGAAAGTCCAGTACTGACAGCCAAACACCAGCTAGTCAGTATGAACTATGACTGATTAGTTGTTCAACTCTGTCACAGGTATAAATAATCTTCAGCTGTAGTCTACAACTGCATTAGAAACAGAGACAGTGCATTCTGTTATAATGCATTGATGATATAACTGATCGTCTGACCTTTGAAGATGACAGGTTGCAGTCTGCAGGTGTGCAGCAGCTGATCAGGGATTGTTACAGACAGCCCTGGGGGAGAAAGTGGGGTTAGGGACCCCTGTGATGAACTCAGTGGGGCTGCAGTCTCTGGAGAAAGCACAGAGAAACATTTACATGTACACATACGTTGCCACCTACAGTATCTCGTACTTTAAGTATGACCACATTGTATAAGCGTGTACACGTGTGTCTTGGCCCACATGAAGGACTGTCTACTCAAATGACGTCCTAGGCCTAATTAACAGAGCCTGTTAACTGGCACAAGTGACGAGTACATTTTAAATCCTTAATGACTTGTTTCCTTGGATCTGGCACCTCCGTTTTCCAATGCTCACCAAAACTTTGCTCTGTGCTACGTAGGAGTAGGTAATGATATGGATATGATTTGAATTGTCATATAAAGGATAAGATAATAATGGTAAACAAAACATGATGCTACACGTTTATTTATACATATGGTGAGGAAGTGAGATCTGATCGCAAGAGCTCACTTAAGATGCCATGTGTGAACTGACATACTTAGAGCTGTCACAGCACACATGTTAATGCCAGATCTGAAAAGATATGAATGTAGCAGAAGTGAAGCTTCGTCCTCTCTGCTGTGTGTGTGTGTGTGTGTGTGCATGTCTGATGCAGACAGACAGCAGAGGGGACAGACAGCTATGTAACCTGGTACACCATGCTTGCTGATACCCCCTTAAGTAAGATACTTACTTAAGTAAGAAAAATCTCGTTCTGCCTTTAAAAATGGTGGCTGAAATAAAGAGACTTTTTGAGGGGTAAAATAATGTCCCTGGAACTTAATTTAGACCCTGGCCCCTGCGGAGGAAATGCGGGTGTAGGCAAATACAACTTTCTGATTTACACATATTGCATTAACAAATATCTTCAGTGATATATTTTTTCTCTGATCTAATTCTCTCTTCTCCTCTTTTTTACCTGATCTGGCTCCATTTGTGATGACAGAGGACACTGGTAATGTTGATAAGGCTGCTGAAGATGGCGGCGTCTTCATAGTGCTCTCTGGCAGACTGTTGGCAGATGACTCAGGCGACCAGCCCTTGTGCCTCTTTTTTGGAGGTCCGGCATTTGCATGGAGTCCTGCAGGACACACTGGTATGTTATTCTTGTACTATACATTCTTGTACTCCCCACCTAAGAAATCTTGTAGCTGCTCATAAGCTACCTTTTCAGTACTTTTGTCTACATTTCTGTATAGCAAAGTCACTTTTCTAATTCCATTAACCCACAAATCAGCAGAACACACAGTAAATGATGTTTACTGTGATGGACTTCTGTCGATACAGTAAAAGGAAACAGTTGTATTTTAGTCATACATTAACAAGTCTCTTCCTCTTCCTCTCAACATTCTGTTGAAATGCAGTAATAGGGAGACACATAAAAGGTCCAGTTGTTAAAAGGGCCATGAAAAAAACAACATCAGCAGGAAGGAAGCTTTTCATTCAGCGAGAAAGCAGGAAAAAAAAAAAGATGAGACAGAGAGGGAATTTTACAACCCTGGTTAATAGAGGTGACAGACAGAAGGAGAGGGAGGGAGAGAGACAGAAAGACAAAAGACAACCCCCAACGCACAATGCAGCTGGCTGGCTCCTGTATAGCAGGGGTGCTGTAACACACACACACACACACACACACACACACACACAGGAGCTCTCCCTTTCAGAGGTGTGAAGAAACCCAGAGGGAGGGGCTTAATGACAACAGACACAAACTGACCACACTTACATCCACATGAGAAGCCAGAAAACAGTGAGAAATCTGGTCACAGCAGGGAATAACTACAATCTGCTACACATTAGATGAGCTAAAATAGTCTCACAAGTATTGGAGTAGGACAGTTATCAGATTCCTTTAATAATCATATTAGTTTGGGTGTATTTCACAAGCACTGTAAGTTCATACTGAGGAACTAAATGTTAATTAGAACTTTAAATATCTCCATAAAGTGTTTTTATATGTTTCTCAAATGTTGAAACTGCTATGTGAGGGTGAAGAGGGGAAATGTACAGGTCAGTCTGACCTGACAGACTAGCGTCTCTTCTATTGTTTTGAGAAGCAGATAGATAAAGATGTAATATCTTTGATTGTGAGAAACCAAAAGTGCTTGTTTTGTAAACATATTCCTGCTAGATACATGCCTACGCAGACAACGCTGACGGCTGGTGGAGACTGACGCACGGACCTCAGTGTCCAATCGAACATGGTTGCGTGTGATATCCACTCAGGACACTTTAAGATCTGTTGGCTAACTCAGCTCAGGGCTCCTCTGACAAGCACCCCGCCCCAAGGGCTGTCATGAGCCCAGCACTGCCTGAACCCCAGCGTTGTATTGCATTGTATTTCACCTGTGAACCTGAATTAAAGGCACTTCTGAGTCCGACTGAACCCTCCGGCTGATCTGTGAATAATCTTGGGCTGTCCATGAAAGAATGCGGGTTCTAACAAAATGACACAGGATGCTTCACAATTCTCGATATGTAAAATTGCCAGGCCACTTGGGGCGTGAAGTGCATGTCTGAGAGAGGCTCAGGTTTCTCATTTCCAAATAATTTCACCAGTAGGCTCTGTGAATGTCAGGAATACAGGAGGCCCACTGCAGTGTGCAGGTATGTGGGGACGAGAAATGATAGTTCACTGGAAAAGGCTTCTACGGTTTGGTTTTTATGTTGTGGCTGTAGTTCTGTAAGACAGTGAAATACATGCGAGGGTGAGCAAAAAATGTTCCACTCCATAAACCCCTCTACTGAATAGTTCAATGGTCAACACCCTCACCTCCACACTGACTTTGTAACTGTAATTCAGCTTAACTTGATTAACATAACTAAATGTGCCAGTCTTTCGATTTACATGTCATACGCACACATCCTTCAGATGAAGCTACTTCAGACATTAACAGTGTTATAGAGCTAAAGGCACCACAATGAGTACCTGCAGCTGAGGGCCTCCCAGGTCCTGACTGGCTCAGAGGTGGCTGTGTGACGGCGGGAACAGCGTGGTTCCCATTTGTCAGCGAGTGGGGGACATCAGCTGTTTGTGGCAGACCGATAGGATCCACATGCGATCCTGCTGTTTACAGAGATAAAAATGAATTATTAATATTAATAACTGTGACACAACAGAACCATTTTCAACGAGATCTCGGGTACCAAGCTGACACTCTTGGATTTGATATTCAAGTGTGTCCACATTTCTGTGTTTGTGGTGTGTTACCTGTGTAGGTGCCAGGTGTGTGTGATGGGTGAGTCAATGCCATGTTTGCTGGCTGTTCATCTGATGTCACATGGCCTTCTGAGAGGCTGGACCCCATCTGTCTCATCCTGCCATCTGAAACACACACAGATACACTAAGTAATTTGATATCCAGGGAGACAGAAACTTTGCAGTAGCTAGGTTATTGCAACAAACGATTTCTTGTGTGTGAGAAGAAAGTGAATACCAGTTATAGATGTTTCAGTCTGCAGGAGCCACACTGTATGCTTCACCCCTTCTCCTATTTCATACCCCTCTCATACAAAACCAATGGTTTTCTTTTTGTGAGGAACAAGTCAAGTTATCTAACCAATGCCACTGACACTGACAGTGCACTGGGTTAACTGACACTGCTCAGCTTTGGTATCAAAAACATTAATACCACCATATTTACTTTCATTAGTTTCTATAACTGTAGGGCCACAATGGGACTGTTAACGGGAATACAAAAATACACCTTTGGCCTTAATAAGCAAGCATGTGTCATATTCCAGAATACCAAACCTTTTGCATACTTAATATCATTTCTATTTATTGTAACCACAGATACATCCAAGCTTTGCTTAAACTAAACTCTTGCACTACCACATTGTGTGTATAGTCTTCTTTACTGTATTTATTTTATACTATACTGTATCTATTTCATTTCATATGTTTTGTAATATTTTGTTTATATCTGTATAGTTTATATTTAAATCTAAGGGAGTGCCATCTCAATTTCCTCTCATCTCAATAAAGATATTGAATCTTGAATCTTAACTTCCCTCTTTCCCGGTCAAACCACAACAGTAAAAACTTAAGGACCAAGCAGAAACAACAGGACACACTGAGAAACATTGAGCGAACACAATATCTACAGGGTTAGTGTTCCTTCTCACAGGCCTTTTCACTAGGTGGTGTCCTTTCACACCACTTTAATTTGATGGGCTACCTCCAGGCTGAGGCCTCTGTGTACACTGCGTAGTCTCACCTTTCACCTGTCCTGAAGGCTTTACAACCTGTCCATCTGGTAAGACCTGACGCACATAGCCTCCTGATCGAAACAAGTCATTTAAAGACTTTTGTACAACAGTACAGAACCTACATTAAAGACAAAGACCTCTGTCCTTGTGCATGTAGTATATCATGCATGAATAGTGCTTGTGAACTGATAAAAGTAAACCCTTATACAAGTTACCTAAACTATTTTTGTCCTGCTTCACTTGTTTTAATCTACTTTACTCTTATTGTTTATGTACATATACAGTATGCTGCATTCAAGGGGGAAAAAAATCCAGTAAGTGTTTGGACCGCAAACCTACCGTGTCCCCTCCAGCATATGGGAGCTCCTTTAACCAGCATGCCCTGGTTGTTTCGGTACAGGTGGTATTTCAAGTGCTTCTGTTTCTTGGGCTGGGTGCTGAGCTTCAGGTTAATGTGGTTGGAGAACTCTGTGAAATAGCGAAAACCTTTCTCTCCACAGCCCATGCAGTTCCCTGAGAAGCCTAGAGAGAGAGCACATACAGAAGAAGCATGATTCCAACAGGATGTGTTGTATGCATTCATACAGTCACACGTGTTAGTATGAGGAGTAATGGTATCTTTTAAATTTGGAGAGACTCAGCGTTGCTTTTTCTCTTTGTCTCCAGTTTTGATTCTAAGCTAGGGTACACGTCTGACCTCCTCTGTACTTCATGCACAGACATGACATGAATGAATGTTGGCATTTTAAGAGGTTTTTTTGTGTGTCTCACCCAGCAGTGCGTTGTGGCCCCGTTCGTCCGGAAGGAAGCGACGGTCCACAGCACATACCAGCAGGGTCTCAGGGAGGGAGGGGGGCTTCACTCCAACCAACATGAACCCAGGCGGAACATCCAAGGGATCTGATGCCAGCGAGGACAGTCGCAGGTCCCTGCCTGCCTGACAGAAGCCTATGGGAGGACGAGACAGGACAGGGCGGTTATTTACTTAAAATGATCTGGTAGCTTTTCTATGACTTTAGATCACTTTGTCTTATTTTAACATAAATACAAAGAGCAATAATATAAAGCATGCAGACAGCTGACCTGGATACTTTTCTGCTGCAAGTTGTGTAACTATATATCCAACACACAACCAGCCACACTCATTATATCTCCCTTTCATCATTACATGAGATTAACACTGATGACATGTCTGAGGGTGTATGTTTTTTTATCATCATATCTAAGAGATTACATACAATGTTGCCCATAAAGTTGGAATAAAATGTTTTTTACCTCTTCTCATGAAATGATTGTGACAATATGATTTATTCTTGATAAATAAAGTGTATATCTTCTCAACTTTATTGATCAAATTCTTCCAAACATATCACAGTGAAACTTAAACCACAATTAATCTTTGCAAACTGTGTATTCAGGCTTTAACAAAATTGGGGGTATTGAACAATTATTCCAACTTTATGGGCAACAGTGTATGTGTGTATGTTTACAAACCATCTGTGGTGCAGCAGCCCTCAGGTGGGGGCTTCATCTGATATGGTATTGGGGGGCTGTTAGACTCTGAGCCATCCTCATCATCCTCATCATCATTCTCTGTCCGGCCTGTTGGGGACATACACAAAACACCCAACAATATTGATGATGACCAGACATGTCAAGCAGATACAAATGCAACAGAGATGTCAGGATTCAAATGGGAGGAAATAAGTAAATAAAGAACTCTTTTGCTGAACATGTAATCACCCCCCCCCCCCCCCTCCTTTGCGTCCATGCAACCCACCATCATGTGCCAATGGCTGCTCTGTCTCGAGGTATAGCTGTGAGAAGACAGGTCGAGGCACTACGGTGTTCGACCTCAGCGATGCCTCAATGGAGTTATGGAGGACCTCCTCAAAGCGTGTGGTCCGCAGCTGGCCTGCATAAGAGTTCCCCATTGGTGCCCTGCAAAAACACATTTAACTTGTGTTTGGCATTCAAAAGATATATGCAAGCTGACGGTAATTTGTTTTTTGTTTGCAATAACCAGTTTCCAGTTTCACTTTTACTGTGCTGAAAGTCTTGCTTTGCTGCTTTTAGGTTCTGTATGTACAGTTTTACCAGCCTTTCCGATTTGCTGTATGATTTTGTATTGCCAGCTTTGGCTTTAGAAAGCAGCAAAGAAAACAGAATGTATCCCAGTAATATCTGACCAACAAGGTCAACCCCTTTGGAGAGTGGTTAGAATAGAAAGTATGATGATGAAAAGCACTCTGTGTGTGATAAAAGACAGAGAACAGACATGAAAGTCTGCTGTTTACATTTGTTGCAGCCTTCTGACAATAAGAAAAAATCTAAGCCACACACGCACACACACACACTTACAGACGCATCTACATTTATGCCCCAATGAACATGCACAAACACTGGAATCTAGAAATGAAATAATTCAAAAAGAAACACACGCAGGCCCACACACACATAAACAGTGGTTAGTAGTGAATGGCCTCTGTCCAGACAGCATGCCATAAAATCAGCTGCACTGACAGAGTCAGGGCACCCTGACCTAGACGCTGCTCCCTCTCTCTGTTTTTCCACTTTCTCTCTCCCTGCGTCTCTCTAATCTGCTCTCCAACAGATGAAAAATGCCTCAAGAAAGCAATTCTTTCCATGTACTTTTTCAAAATGTGCACTAGTTGCTGATGTTTACAAAGTTGTTAAAATGCATTCACTGATTTGATCCTTTTTATTTTTTGACATTTTACAAGTCTGTATGTTCAAGTTGTTGTATTTGTTTTTATCTAATATAATATTTAAATTGTTCATAACAAGTGTGACAAAAAACATGTTGCAAAAAAATCATTTAAATCATTTATTTGTCATTGTGTCATGTAAGACATCTCACACACTACTAGTTAGATTTTGATCATGTATATGGAGTAATACTACTATGATTAAGTTCTCCGGGCAGAAGATGTTGTCAGACCCAAAGACGTTTTGTGCTGCTCACAAACTGGGTCAGCGAGGAGGGAAACAACAAACAAGGTTGGATTGTAAACACCAACTTAATCCCCCTCCTCTAAACCTTAGACTGCCCATATGCTGGCTGCCACACACACACACACACACACACACACACACACACACACACACAGTAACACGACATGACAGACTGAGAAAGCACGAGACTCATTCATTGACGGGTCGGTAACCTGCAGTTCAGTTTAGCTTAATGAAAAGACGAGCATGTTGCATTACAGACTTAAAGCTGCTATATGAAGCAGCAGAGTGAGGGTTTTGTCTGGTAAAGGCCAAGTTAAAGACTATATTACTCAAACAACAGCACTTTGAAACAGACCTTTTAATTATACAGACACATAGATGAACGAAAAACAAAGCTTTCTCTGTCTCCAAAGTGATGCATTGCTTTACAACTCATGCGCTGCATCTCTTCCCCCAAAAAACATTGATTGTTTATATCTGTATTGCCATTTAAATTGAAAACTGCAGAACATGTTCTTTTGCAGCCTGGGTCACACCATCCGTCAGCAGGAAACATTTAAACGGGAACCAATGTGTTAATTAGAAACTTTGATATTGCAACAAAATGTCCTTCTGGTGTTAAATTAGAATGGACCTGCTCCCTCATTGTGAGAGTGGCCAGATAAAGCCAGGTTTTGCAGGTCACCCTGAACTCCACAGAATAGTGTCTCCTGTATTGTTTTGAGAAGCAGATAGATAAAGATAGAATGTATCAAAACATATTCTAAAAGTTATGACTATAGATACACGCCTATGCAAATGGAACCAAAGAAATCCTGAAATTTGCTCTTTCAACACTAAAAATTCTTTACTTTAGGTTTTCTAAGTGGCTCCACATTTGTAGGACTTCTCAATTGCTTGCTTTTAAAGCTCATCTATAAAAGCCTTTTACAAATGGGTTATGGTGGAATGTGGGATGCATACGTCTTAAGTGCAAAAATAAGACCGATAATGTAAAAACTTACTCGAATGAAAGACAAGAAAATCTCATTTGTTTCACAGTTATAATGACAGCACCCTGAGCTGCTCACGTAAATTAAATAAAATTATGTGGGTTGTTGAGAAGGCAAAAGAATCGGCATGGCAACTTCTGTGGTGAGAAACAGCATTAGCCCCAAATTCCCCTAAAGTTCAACATGCTTATTGTTAAAATATTCACACTACTAAGCCAAATTACACATTTTGATACACGTTCGATACAAATACCTGTAGAATTGGTTTACTGACCCTCAGGGAATTAGGTTTTTCCCTGATCTCTGCCAAAAAAAAAGCATCAGCTACAGAGTGCTACTACTACTACGTTGGTTGAAATTTTCTTTTAGAAATCTGCACGTTCCACATGATCATGTAAACAAGCCACACACACAGTCCCCCCCCCCCTCTCTCTCTCTCACACACCTAACCAGCCACCCTCTGCTTCCACACTTTCATATGTAAAGAAGCAGTGCAGACTTTTAAGGCCTTGCGCCACTTTGTAGAGAGACAGAGGATGGAGGACAAAAAGCCCTATCATAACACAGCCGGCACTGACAGGAAGCAATCACACCTTCTACCGAAGAGCACACTGATCTTTTTACAACCAGAGCAAGAGGAGACAGGGAGGGAAACAAGGAGAGAGCAGATGAAAGCACAGAGGTGTATTCCACCTTTTATTGAATCCTGACCAAAATCCTAAACTTCTGACCAACTGGTAATCTAATAACCAAGTCTACACCTGAAGTCACTTCATATGTGTTTACTGCATAGCTGGTTGCTCTACCACAAAGAGGCGGATCCAAAAAAAGAACTGCTGTTGTAGCTATAATGGAGAGAAAAGAGCTTTTCTGCCAAATAGAACTTTGATAATACAATATTGTATAACATCAGAGACAGATTGTTTGCATGTGAGATACAGTAGATGCTGGTGTCTCTTCTATTATGTCAACCACTGTGCATAAAAATCTGAGGAAAGCTAGTGCTGTGTTTGTATTGTTCAGTCAAAACGCCTTTTTTAATCTCTTGCTACACATCAACTCTTGCAGTGTTATTCTTCAGGAGTAACACACCTATGGTGCATAGAAGGAGGGATGAAGCAGAGATGACAGAAATGAGCAGAATGTAAAAAAGTCTTAATGAAGCTTTGTTGATCTTTTCTCCTCCCATCTCCCCCTCCTTCCTCTCTCTCTCTCTCACATGGAAGTGGGAGATCCTTTCATCTCACCCCTCCTCTTCTTCTCTGCCTTTCTTTCACCCTGGGGAGAGAGACACTATTGTGGTGTTTTATGACCCCTTGCACTCCCACCACCACCACCACCACCACCACCCTCAAACACACAACCTCACACATACAAACCTGTGGTTAGGATCCCTTTAAACTCTGAGCCCCGTGCAATCCACAGATAATATAACCACACCGCAGTTTTTATACTAAACATTTTTACACTTTGAAGGAGTTCCTTTGAAATTATTTTTCAGGATATTACTGAATCGCTGTCACATGAATATTGCAGACTAACAAAAACTATGAAAGATATTCATCTTTCTTAAACTTCTATGAATCAGTGTAATTCTAGACATGATGAAGTAAAATGATTTGTGAGCATCTTATATTATTTATCTATATTTTGTATAGAAGAAAGTGTTAGGAAGAGAATTGAAGTACTGGTCAGTGCTCCTACACACCCTCTATCAGGCCTAAACATTATGCCTCGCTCAGCTCCTTGCTGATATATGCAAACCCACATAAACATTCCCAGCTTTGAGGGCAGGGATGTATTATTGTGAGGGATGTCTCATGACCACAAGGTCAAAGGTGAGCCCAGAAAACAATGTTTAAGTAAGACTTTGATGTGGCCTATACATCCAATACACAAGCATATGTGGATGCACACACACGCATACACACCCACACACACACGCTCTCCCATGGGCTCAGGATCAGCGGACACAAAGGGCTTGTCCTAAGGGGTGAAAGGTCATCCTGGGAGAGGTCAGATAAGAACCCCAGGCTTTTTTTCTCTCTAGGCCAGGCCCACATAACAGCCGTACACACACTAACACATGCAGCATCCCTGCTATTCTTTCTTTCTGTTCAGTCTGACAAGCAGGGTTGCAGTCGCCAACCTCCAGCCCACCCCACCTCCAAACGTCGATCGAATTACACAATCACACACAATGCATGCACACAAATATGCTTGACAATGTGCATACATACACATTATAAAAAAAAACAGTTCTTGAGTGTGTGTGTGTGTGTGTGTGTGTGTGTGTGTGTGTGCACGTGTGTGTCTGTGTGAGTGTGTGTGTGTGTGTGTGCACGTGTGAGATAAGGCAGAGGAATGTTGACCGGTGTCAGCTGGTCAGTGCAGTATTTCTTTCAGCCCTGAACAGTAGAATTAAAAGAGAAAAACCTCAAGCTTTGCAGGTGCTCTGTGATCACTGACCCACAGCAACACATATGCAAACGGCTGTCAGTTGTACACATGCACAAACACACACACACACACACACATACATACACAGTGGACCCTCAGATGGGCTCATCACTGACCAGTGACCCACATCAAACGCTCTCATTCACCGTTTGCTCAACAGACATTGGATCGATGGCGAGCCAGCCAACTGGCCAACTGCTCAGGCGACCCCTCAGCCATCCATTCAGCTGCAAATCCACACAGACTGAACTGGCCGGCCACTCCGTTAAACTGTGGGCTCTGCCAAAGCACAACATTTCTAACCACTGTCTTGCAGGCATCCTCCAACTCTTTACTCATTTAGCCATTTACACTTTAAACTTGCCAACTTTACAAAGCCAATTCATTCATCATGCTATAACAACGCATGGAAAACACTGTCAGCTGTGACCTATGAGACAATGAAGGCAGACTTACAGATTTGCTGTCCATGTGTGTCTGCACAGCCTACTGTACAGTATATGAAAGCTAGAACTAGAACAAAGAAACAGCTGCAAAGCACTAGAAAGCTCCAACCTTTGGTATTCGGCCCGTCGGTCCACGTCCTTGAGCAGGCTTTTTTTCTTCTGCTCTCACTATCTTGCACAACTCCACGGGAACTTGTGTTGTCTACAGGCATGCAAATCCTGTTGAAACTGTATCTCGGTGTGTTTTAATCCCTTCAGCTGCAGGAGGTGTTGCAAACTTAAACTGGATCATGAGCTGAAAGATCCCCATCAACATTACATCCAGTGTTAAACCCAATATTAGCAATGGGAGAGGTGAAATACTCACACAGACGACTTTGCACCAAATTTCACGAGCAGCACCGAGAGTCGACACAGAAGTAGCCTGCAGGCTCGCGCACACACACACACACACACATGCACATGCACACACACAAACAAACTGCAGCAACTCCATCCTCCTCTCAATATGTGTTTTTACCACGTATCAATAAATCTCTATTAGATTTCACTATTAGAGAAATCTACTTACAAATATCTCATTATAACAAATCTGCAAGACAACAGTTAATCTGCAGGGGGAAAAAAACAAAAGTGTAAATGTATAAATAAGCAGTTACATACTCTGGTGCATCTTCAAGTGTCACATTATTACAAATACATTTAAATGTTCACAAAAAAAAATAAAAATCATATAATTTGTTACATAAGAGCAACACACACTGGAATAACTAACTTTTCTGCTGAAGCCAAACTGGCTTGGCCATAATAATGTTTTGGAACACATGAAATGATGAGTTCAGGCCTCATGTACGTTAAGTCTGACAAAGGGACTGAGACAATGCAGCGTAGTTCTCAGGATACAGGCGTGTAAAAGGGGACAGTTTGTGGATAAAACGCGTTAAGCTCCATACAAGCTACACAGAGAGACAGCACGAGCACACACGGGTAGACACCAGAGGTTTCCCTGACAAACACAGCGAACTTTCAAAAGCCACAAGTCCACAGTTTAAAGCCCTCTCAGTCGGCAGTGATCATCTCCCGTTTCCTAACAGCATCAGCAACAACAGTTAGTCATGAGGAAGAGGAGCAGCTCACCTCTGATCCAGCCCGGTCACTGTTCTTCATCCACACTCTCCGCGCTCATCCAGCGCGCTGCCACCATGTCTGCAGCTCACACACCTCCGGCGGGACTGAGAGCGCGTGTCATCACCTCTGATCCTCAGCGAGGACAGCCCCCAGCCCCCACTACCCACCTCCCACCCCTCCGCCAAAATGGTACGGTCCGGTTTCTGGTGGTCTTCAGTTCATGTCACAACCCTGCTGTGTCAGTGTGATGAGCAGGAACCAGCACACGTGTGTGAACACAAAACTGAAGGACTCATCAGGTGTCCGTGCTCATGTCACAGTAATCACACCTAGTGGTGCAGGAACCAAAGCATGCGGGGGCTCTGACATGTCTCCTTCATGGAATAATGTCATTCCCATGGACGAAGATCTGAGCTCATACACATCAGACATTATCTGCTATAATTAATTTAACCGCTAGATGAGAACACTACCAGCTCTAACTTCCCTTTAACTAGAGGGTAAACACATGGGATCAGTGAGTGTTCCCAGGCATCTTTTCTTCTCTGGATTATACTCACTGAGTAGTCATAATAACAGTTAATAATAATAATTATCACTTTGTGTGTTTTTGATGAGACAATGTCTGGGACCTGAAATGAATTATAAGCATAACTGCACACTGGTTAGTGTTTAATTAGATTAGGGTTAGAAATTAGTTATTTCTGAGAACAAAATAATTGTCAGATATAATAAGGCCTCATATTTAAAGCTGCTGATTCACAATAGAACCATATTTTTTGATAGATAGATTTAGCCTTTATTTATCCCACAGTGGAGAGAGAAACTAAGGCGATGTTTTGTACAATAGTGGTGTTATTTTCTTAAATAAAATATGGCACAAATGTCACTTTTGTCCCTGTGACATTTACTAGACAACAATGTGTTAAAGGTGAATCAAACCTCTCAGGACTCATTTAAGAAAGGAGGTATACTACATGATAATCTAATAACTTGCTAAAATGTAAGAAAAATTGAACATAACTTGATCAAAAATGTAATAAAACCAAATAATGTAACCATACAGGTACTTAACTACATTTTCAGCTGGTTCTTTTTTTCAGAACTGATAACATAATACTTTTGACCTATAATGTAATGTCCCAGGTTATATTTTGTGTTTTAAGAAATTGAGAAGTTTCAGTTTTAGATTTAAAATGGCAAAATGGCTATTAGGCTAAAGTGCAGACTTTGAGCAGCATGCAGCCGTATGCACATGGACAGAGACTCAGGGACATACTGCTACACCCTGGTCTTATTGTGAGGGTGAGGGATTACCTCCTTGGGAGACCATTCCAGGTCTGGTAAATTCCTGAGCAGCACTGGAAACCCTGGTAACTTTTCTCTTCATTTCCAACACAGCACTGCCTCATGAAAACTAATATGATGCAGAAGCTCCCAAACTTTTCTGGTCAGCCCCTCCGCCTTCAAAACTAGAAAATCAACTGAGTAACTGAGTAAAAGACAAGAAGTTTCCTCTTTTAAATGTTTTTAAATCTGCTAGAGTCTATTCTAAGATGCACTCTGGTCTAATAGGAAATCCTGCAGAATGACCACTCAGCATAGGGAGGGCAGGCTCAGTTTCCACTAGTAAGGATTTTAGTTAAATACATCTTCGCCTGATAATATATAAATCACCATCTGTAGTTTACATTTCAACATGACATCGGTGTCAAATGCTATTTACATGAAACAGTATAACTTTTTTTTACATTATAACATTATGCATCAAATTTATTACATCATTAGTTTTTAAATAAATGACCCACTTCAAGGGTTAGGGTTATTACATTACTGGTAAAAAATGATTACAATATTAGCCAGGACATTTTATTACATTATCGGTCGAGTTACATTACATTACATTATTGGATTTTATTACATTTTGGATCAATTTTTGGGCTTCATTACAATTTCAGGGAATTACTGCATTATTTGGGGCTACAGGTAGGGCCTGTTGGGCTTTTTGTACAAGATCCATGACCACGTGAGGTGATCGCATCAGAGGAAATGTATTTGGTGTATATCAAAGATCATGGAGCTGTCTGAAGAACTTGAATCAGAGTAGATTGAATCATTACATTCAGCAATTTCCATTAAGCTACTTTATTCAAATCCTCTTCATTCAAAGTCAAGTCAATTTTATTTATGCATTCCAGATGTTCAAATGTGTCTCAGAGGGCTTTTACAATTTGTACAAAATTCAAAAAAGGAAAGGAAGTCCACAACACCCTTTAGTTCAATGGTTGATAGTTATAGCAAACCACACTGTTAGAAAAAATAACAAAAACATCACATGAAAATGTTGCCATTGACTGTGTGAGCTGAGTGAAATAACTTAGTTAGACAATTAATATCACAGCACTCAGCTCATACAGTATGTATACGTGTAAAGCTGTTGCCCTCTACTGGACAAAAGTGGAACTTCAGTGCACAAGCAGGAGAGGAGACCAGGGAGAAGAAAGGCTAATCATTACAGTAATATCAATAAAATGTTGTTCTTTCTTCACATACTGTGTCTGAGTAAATCAGCGGCACAATTGTAACATTTTCAGAGGTAGTTTTGTTTTGCTAATGTCATGTTGGTAGAAACGCGTGGATGATAACTGGTTTTATATTCACCGTACATCACTGTAGACCGTAGTGCATTTAGAGCAGGGTGTTTGATGTGGATGTTAATGCGTACATTTAAACTGTTCACATTCTCTTAATTGTGTGTCGACATATGCAGATCCCATCATTCCCTTAAGATAGTTCCATCCTCCAAATTAAGTCTTGATTAATTACAAGTCACTGATGACAAATGATCAACTTTTTTAAGTTACAATCCCACAAACCACAGAGTGAAGAGTACCCTGGCAACCAACCTAATTATGGGTTTGGGTTTTACTGTAGATGAATGTAATCCTTCCAACTCTGCACTTTGGTTTCTTCGGCTTTGGGTGTTTCAAGACTAAAATATCAGAGTAACTTGCAAGATTATTTATTACATTATTTTGACTGTTAAAATGTTAACAAACCATCTGTATAATCTTATCATCTACAGGAGAAAACCTACCTGAAATGTACATTATCATCATCGGTTGCATTCAAAACACTGTGTGTGTACAATTGTGATTGATAGTTGAAGCCAAACTATGAATTATTTACTAGTAATAAATTATACATTTCTATATCATTAAAATACAAAAAAAAAACATAGAATAAATAGAAATGATGCTTTATTCACATGACTGATGTATTTATGGTGATTTAGATCATAATCAATATCAGACATTATCTCTTATGAGAATCCAACAGCAGCCGAGATGCTTCATCCATCTGGGAAAATAATAATGTAATTATTACTTTAATTTATTGGATGTTAAGACTGGTATGTGTAAGTAATACCTAAATCATAAAATGATTTGATGATATTTCTAAATGGCATGAGCATTTTCCACAGTGGTCCTCCCTCCTAATTACAGCTTACATTTTGTCACTGGGAATCTCATACTTCATCCTTTCCGCTGCCCCAACTGGGCAGTGCCAATCTGTACAGTGGCATAGCCATGCCACGCCAACACAACATCCCCTGATGGGAGAACAGGTGTTGGACAGGGTCCAGTGGAGCAGAGCGGAGCGGGCTGCCATGATATATCAGATGAACCGGCCAGCACCGACTCCTCTGGCCCGAGGGAGGGGGACCCAGCCATTTATTAAGTGTGTGTGTGAGTGTGTGTGTGTGTGTGTGTGTGTGTAGATGTTCTGTGAGGGCAGAAGCAGTACAACAATGAGTCCCAAAAAAACTGATTGTCACCCAAACACCCAACAGGGAGGCAGGCTAATCTGGGAAATCCCTGAACAAAAAGTATATCTTTTAGCTTGAAGCTATTCAAGCTGAAATATATTCAGGCTACAGAGGTTGTACTGTTTTACTGTTTTAGAGATTTCAAATTAAAAAGCAAAAGTTTTACTTTTTTTTTACTACATTTTGGATAAACTAAGATTAAATCCTGTCTGTCAGGACTGCATAAACAAGCCAGGAGTCATGTGGACAGACTGTGCATTAACTTTTACCTTTAACTCCATCAAATGAAACCCCATTTTGTTTTGCTGCAGATGTTTTTTCTTTGCCTAAACATATTTTTCCCTAATTGTGGGAGGCCATAACCAGGTCCCCATGACCCTTTTCTGTTCCCTGACTCAGATCTCAAGGGACTGGTTTACTGGGTTTTTGAGCTCAGTTTCTCAAGTCCCTTTACTGCTAATTTTACAGCCAAAATGACACTTGGTATGATGATTTGCTCAGTCGCTGTGGAGCCATATTGGCCAAGGCAAGGCTTGTAGTTCCTGTTAATGGGTTGAATATAATATTTTATGTCCCGTTGCTATAGCCACGCTGCTTAACTTGTGATGTAAAAATAGTCAGGCCCATTCATTTTAGTATAAATACTTCACTTCGCTTCAAGACACAGACTGAGCTGTATGTAAAACATGTCTATTTGAAAGTGCCCCGGCAGAGGGAAAAGGTATTGCTACTTTGCACATAATGACGGCCCAGGTCGTTTGGCTGAGAATAATGGTGGTTTTGCTGTAAAGCATATCACTCTCATTAGGTTTTTACACACTGGTCATTTCTGACTGGAGATGCACCTGTCTAGATATACACATGCATGGATTTACACACAGAGTGAACCCACACACATGCACACAAACACACACACACACAGCCATCTCCAAAGTCATTAAATCCCTCTGAAAAGAGGCCTCATTTGAGAGAAGCAATAAAATTTTTAATCATTTTATTACCAAAAGAGTATTTAACAAGTGGGTAATGAAACGCCAAAGGCAGGTTAGCTGAGTTTAACCTTCATAGAGGAAGCCATGTATCACATGCTGCCCCGAGGCATGGTGGGACAGAAATGTCATCCTCCATTATCCACCATACCTGAAGTGTGGCGTTGCGCGGCTGGCAGGCAGGCGTCTCGCTCTGCAAGGCGAGGCTGACGGGAAATTAGGGGGAATTCAATTAATGGACGTTTTTTACGCACCAGGGAGAGGGCACAGCTGCACACACACCTTAACGCGTGGTGCACTCACGTCGTAACAAATGTAACACACTTGTGAATGCGCACGCTCGTACCTCAAAGCACATCCTACACATCTCCCACTGTGAGGGGCTACTGGAGGGACAGGAGAGCAGGAGGAACACATGTTCTGTCTGTGGCTTACATCCACTCTGTCTCTGTCTTTGGCTCTCTCCACTGTGTCTCTCTCTTTTGATACGTCCACTACTTAACTTTCTGTCTTCTTCACTCTGCTTGTAGAGAGTTGCTTCTGTTGAATCTTCTTATCTCTCTCTCTCTCTCTCTCTCTCCCCCCCTGAGGTGATAGTGTAGCGGGGTCGCTCCACTGCTTTCCCTCAGCAGGTCAATTAAGGAGAAAACGAGGCAGAGGGGGACACTCTCAGCCCGTCACCATAAAAGAACCATACCTTCCAGCCTACCTGCCTGCCGATTGCTTGTATAACATACCGTTAAACTGCCCTGCAGGGTAAGTGCACGTGTGACTGTGTGTGCGTGTGAGAAGACAAAGAGCGAGTGGGGGTCTTTTTTAAAAGCAATACAGGAGAGGTTGAATCATAAATGCACCTGTTAGAGAATGAAAAAAGTGGTATTTCCTGAAAAGCAATTGCTAAGTCCTTAAGGGAGGGGAAATACACCAGCCACCTCTGGAAGCACCCAATACGGGCCCATACATTACATCTTTCAATTTCTTTGACACACAGGAATAATTTATTGCTGATAACAAAAATACTCTATTTTCAATAGCAAGCTTCTGCGGTACTTAGAGGGACTGGCCCCCAAAGTTAATTGAAAAGTGTCCTGGCTCTCATTTGCATAAGAAACACATTTAAAGGTGAAAAATTATAAATAAATATGCGGCCACCTGTGAAATATGGCTTTTGGCCTGCTGGTCATTTATAACTTTGCCTTTAATTACGTGACAGGCTGGGGTTCTGCAGCTGTAATGAGAGGCTGGAGTGATGGAGAGGAGTGTGTGAGAGACAGAGGGCTATAGGTCATTTAGTGTATGCACAGACATACATTCACACAGATGGACAGACACACACGCAGGTAGAAGGATATTGTAAATGTGCAAACACACACACACACACACACGCACACAAAAAGAAACACATCCATGTAAATTTAAACACACACACCTAAGTGGACAGGTATCCACATGGTCATACAAACAAAGATGGACCAGTGGAAAACTATACAGAAATACACACATGATCCTATTTTATAATTTGAAATACATTTATTCATGCATTAGATTTTGACAAAATCATTACCGTATCAGAACGTATTACCTTTTGACACCCAGTCATCTGTATCAGTATTATAGGCATCGTTCTGTCAAATCTATTTGCATAGACGTGCAGATGAGCAGCGTCTATTCACATTGTTCTGAGCTCATTCAATCAGAGAAAAGTATTTATAATTGAAACAGTGACCTCTGGGATGTGACCGAGTGGTTGATAATTTGGCCTTCATATAATCTCAATATAAATCCATGAGTGGACAGTCTGAAAACACAGTTTTTTTCTCAGACATCAGACATTTGCCCCTTTACCTGCTCAAAATGACAATCAAACAGGATGCTAAAAGTTAAAAAGCAAAGCACAGAGGACAGAAACAAAGGGGGAAAACACCTCCATGCCCCCTCAGCTCCCACCCCCAGTATCGAGAGAAAGACGTGATCCTTGTTGGATATTTCTTCTAGAATATTATTAATTATATATCATAGTATGTTTATGCTCAGAGTTTCCCAAATTTAAACTTTCTGGTAATATTAGCTTCCCTGACAAGTATTTGTTCTTTAATGCTCCACATGTTCACTTTTTCATTTACTTCAAATTTACTTTACTTTGCTTGTATTTGTAGACACTAAAAAAATTCTGACAGACAACCATGTGTTTTCAGTGACAGAAATATTAGTGATTAGAGTGTCATACAGACAGGATGTGACACAAGTCAGGTAGAGGGACGGACAGGAAGGCATTACAGAACATCAGACAGATAGTCAGACAAAAGACTGGGTGCTGGATACGCGGTGTGTGGTACTTCTGTGTCAGTGTCTCCTCCTCCCTCCCTCCTTCTCTTTTATGCATAAAGAAAACAGCTTGCATTGCCCTGCAGGTACTACCAGAGCGCTGTGCCGCCACGCACCACTTTCACTTTCACCTTCACACCCTCTCTGCGGTCACTTCCCGGTAGAGCTTGCGTCGCGGCAGCGCACTTCCTGGGGTGTTCTGTCTCTCTTTCTCCACATTTCTTTCTTTTTTTTTTTTTTTTTAACCCCTCTTCTCCATCTCTGAATAGCAGTAGGGCAGGAGGGAGGGAGGCACAAGCATGCCCCGGCCCAGCTCACTAAGTCCTATTATAAGTAGAGGAAGGCGATATTTCACCATTTCACCCCCCAGAAATATTACAAGATAGACAAGCAAGCGGGGGCTAATCCCTGGGATGAAATTAGCAGCGGAGGGGTTAGCGACAGGATGGAGGGATGATAGAAAGGGGGGTTGGGGTGGGTAGCTGAGCCCAGCTAGAGGCAACTCGTCCACAGGGATAATTACAAGATGCTCCCGGGATCTGTCTGTCTGTCTGTCGGCTGTGCTGGGCTGGCCTTCATTTTTGATGGCTCTATTTTCAACAAGGGGGACTAGTTTCCACACCTCGCTCTGTGAGTGTGTGTGTGTGTGTGTGTGTGTGTGTGTGTGTTGCCCTTTCTTTCTATGTCTCCAGTGCTTCAGATACATAGTAAAAGCTATTAAAATTGAAATTGTTCTAGGGGCATTGAGCGAACAGGGGGAAAGAAGCGACACACTCAACCCCCATGACAGACTGTTTAATAATGGCTGGAATGGTGTGTGTGTGTGTGTGTGTGTGTGTGTGTGTGTGTGTGTATGGGAGGTGAGCCTATGACCCAACTGGCAAGCATGGTGTGAATATTTCTTCTTATTTCAAGCTGCACTTTCACTGTCTCTGCAGGAATATGTCTCACGCAGAAATATTAAAATTTCATTACTGAAGTTCCATCACACTTAGAGACTTTAACCTGACTTCTTCTTCTTCTTCTGCCGCTTCTTCTTCTTCTTCCCTTAACGTTAGAAATGTTGCTAAACTTCAAAATCTATTTGTGAATGTGCCACACAGGAAAAAAAACCCCTTTCTGTTGTATAGTTTTGGTTCAGTTGCCTATTGTCAGAGTACCTGTTCTTTTTATCCTTGGTTTCCTCCATAAATGTTATTACTGGACACAAAGCAAATAAAATTAAGAGTTACAGCAGGAACAGTGAAAGCTCACGGTGTTAATTTTTCTACATTACAGGTATAAGTGACTAAATGCCCCTTCCTCCCTCCCTCCCTCCTTCCCTCCCTCCCTCTGGTCAGTGGTGGGAGGTGAGCGTGGCAGCAGAAAGCTTTGACCAGCACACTGACCCCTCTCTAGGGAAACAATGACTTTGAGAAGGCTGGAACACACACACACACACACACACACACACACACACACGAAATGAAGAATGGAATGGGCAAACTCATTCATCACTTTAACAAATATAACAGGCTATTGTAGGAGCTCGCAAAATAGACAAAAGCTAAAGCAGTTGCACTTAGGCCAATGGCTGCATTCACTCAGCCACATGCAGAACGCACCATCAGCGCACAACACACACACACACACACACACACAACACACAAAATCTGCGTTCACATGTAGTTTTGTGTCTGCAACTTCTCACTGAAACTTTTGGCTGAAAGTAGTTATAATATAATAAATATAATCACATTCAAAACAAACATTTTAAATGTGTCATTTTCCAATTAAATTTCCCCTTGTGGCAATTATAGCAGCAAACAGCCTGTTTAAGGAATGAAAATCAAGAAGCCTTAGGTTCAATGTTTAAGAGACACATGAACATAATGACAAGATAGCAAAGCCAGTGGCTACACATCATTATTTTCTTGTGAAACATTCTTCAGTTTTATTTTTCCAGCAAACCAGCTTTCTAACCAGGATACAAGCAGGAGTATAGTTTAAAAAAAGTATTACACTTTATTTATATAGGGTGCATGTGTGTTGACACTAATCAAACATCTCAGTCTTTACTCAATGCGTCCCCCCCCTTTGAGTCTGAAATGTTTGTCTCTTTTGAAACCAGCAAATGAGAGTCAAAGCTGTGAGTTGAGCCAAGGTGGCTCTGGCAGGACCTGTAGATGGCGCTCTATACCAGGAAATGGCACTGATGGAATGCGGACCGAAGCGCAGACAAATGTGTGTGTTTGTGTCTGTGTGCGTGTGTGTGTGTGTGTGTGAGAGCGAGAGGGAGAAATAGAAAAATAGAGCAAGAAAGATGGAAAGTGTGTGTGTGTTGGAGAGAGACAGAAAAAGAGGAAGAGAGAGAGAGAGAGAGGAAGAGAGAGAGGCGTACAGTACCTGATGTTACAGAATAGTCTAATGACCGTCCTTCTTTGTCTTTGAGCAGGTAGACAGAGTCATCCAGCACATTCAGCACCAGAATAGCTACAGAACAACCACGCATAAAGTGAAGTTATAAACAAAAAAGAGCACACTAGATCATCGAGACAGGCGGAGCTGGGATGACATTTTCCTTCTGATAACTGCAACCTCTCACATAATTCACAAATTCATCCAAAGCTTGGTCTGGAAGCTCCTGTGGGTTCAATTAGTTTTGAGCATTATTGTTTTGCTGCTAAACCTCTATTAAGTATGTTTAGGCAAATGGAACATCCTGAAAATGTAAAATTGTAACAGGCTTACAGCTTGAATCACAGTAGAAAAGGCCACACATGGAGGGAAAACAATGATTTAGTGGTAAAAATCAAGTTTAGGGATAAGATGAGGTTATTTCAGGTAGCGTTTGATGTTTTCCTAATAATCGGGTTGACTTGTTTTTATCGAAACCATACCATCATGTCACCTCCATTATGCTGATTACTATTTCCTCCTCTCAGACACTGCGGGGTAATTAAACAGTAATAAAATATACAAAATGGTGAATTATGAGTTGTGCTACAGGAACTACTAATATGGGAAAACTATGGAACAGGTGGTGTATTTGTCTTATGATGCCACCATGTTTAACAGTGTGATTAGTAGATTCAGTCAAGGTCAGGTGAATAATTGGCCTGGTGGTAACAAGCAGCTGCGTCACATTTTGTTACATGCAGTTACATTGGAATTACTCTGTAATTATAGAAAAACCAAATCAGCATAATGATTGCTTTGCTGCTCAGAATAATAACTATAGAGATTTAATTCTTTGTCATGTTGAGTCACAAGAAAATATTTTCATCATTATTTATAAATGTTCAAAGGCCATATCACAAGCTATTTCCTCTTTATAATAATGCACACATTTTAAATAAACATTTAAGGAATCACGACTGCCAGTCTCTAATTAGCCATTTAGTCACACAAATGCCATACTGTTTTTATACATCTTTTGAAAGCGAACGTTTCAGGGTAAAATCTGTTTATTATTGCATCGTGGCAATGACATTCATGTGACGGGGATCCCAGTTTAAAAATAGAATTACAGATGTGACCAAATAAACATGCACAGCGCTGCGATCTTGACAACGACCTGCGTGTTGCAGAAGCACGGATGTACAACTAAAATGCTGCAAATTAAAAAAAAAAAAAAAAATCTAAAAATGTAAAAGAAAAAAGAGACAGAGAGAGAGTGTACGCTATACTAACAGATTTTCTGCCACAGCCATATTTTAATTACAAATGTCAATATGCATACTTGATAATAATTTTAAAAAAGTTATTGCATTCTAAGCAAGTACCTTTTATATATTTTTATTCGCTGGCTAACATTGTCTTTAGTGAATCTCGTTCAAAACAGATGAGTAAACGTCTGGGTGAGAATCCATGTACAGATCGTGAGGAAAAACAGTCAAATACTCGACTGAATCTTAATCAAAATGACTCTTTTCAATGCTTCAACATTTGGTTTGAACAAAATATACATATGCAGAAATTATGGATGTTAGATATTTTGTTTTTCAAGAATTTAGTCACTGATTAAAAATTGCAGAGCACTTTTGGACCATATGCTGTCTTAGTGCCGACAGTACAGTCATAATTTAATGGTAGCTGCAGATGCATGATCACATATGTCCTACCCCGCACTGAATATAAAAAAGGTGCCCTTGACAATGACTCAGCCTTTCTGTATTGATGCTTTCTATCCTCATTTAATTTAACTTTTCTGAGGTTTAGTTTTTGTGCTGCACCAGTTTAGAAGGAGGAGAAGCGGGTGAGGTTTCAGACATACAGTGGTTAAAGGCAAACTTGTTTTCCATCTTCTCATAAATTGTGTTATTAAAAGTATTTAAAATACTGTGCTAACAAGGGCAGTATCTCCATTATTCATCAAATAATTATGAAAAATTCTGACTTTTGATAATATCACACACAGCTGCTGTTGTTTCTGTGATGTTGCGTGTGTCCACTGAACCAACGATATAAGGTATTTGGAAAATTTAGCATTTTAATCTTTCATTCCTGTAGAGAAACTTATTTCATTTGCTGCCTCCAGGGAGGTCAGAGGGAAAGGTTAACAATAAAATGGCACCCGTGGGAACCAGTGAGGGTCCAGTCTCTTGCTCAAGGACACTACAGCAGTGAAAGTGCTCGCTAAAAAGGCCACAGGAACCCACGTGTCAGTAAACAGCACACTTTAGTGACATATTTATGAAAAATCTGTAACATACAAAACAAAATCTTCTAAAAGCAATGCTGCGAGTGTTCATCATTTGCTTCTAATGGGTTTGTGGTAAATGAAGTGTTTTCCTTAAACAGACATAATGTATCTATATCAGCTGAAACTGGTGCATCTTTTCAAGTGTTGCAGTCTATTGAAAGGGTCAAAGGGGTGTGGTTTTTGTTTATATTCCATTAGATAACTTAATTCATGCATATGCAAAAATAAATATGTTATAATTTGAATTCCCCTCATCTTGTTTATAGTTCAAACAGGCTTTGACTTGACCATCATCACCTTCATACCCCCTCAAGGTGTCTCTCACATATAGGGACACACACACACACACACACACACACACACACACACACTACTGGCTCTTTAGCACTCACCATTTTACTGTTCAGCATGTCCCACTCAGCAGTGTATGAAAATAAAGACATCGCCCTTGACAAAGACACTCCAATGTTGCGAGTCCGCCTTCTCTTTTCTTTCAAGTTTTCTGACTAGGTTCAACGCTGCTTTAGGAAAAACTACAACCCCCTTCATACACAGCGATCGAAAGTCGCATCTCTTCATCACCTCCTCCTTTCATCATTTAAAACTGAATGTAATCTTTCTTTAGTTTTTTCAATATAAATTATTTTCAATAGTAAAATTAATCTTTTTACTGTTATTATCATTATTATTATTAGTAGTAATAGTAGTGGTAATTTTCTATAATCATTTCCATCACATTTTCATAATAGTATGCATTCATTTGCATCAACTTTGCTGTTTTGAGTAGCTTTCCATTTTCTTTACATAGATTTTACAACTTATTTTGCCACTATTATGATAATTTAAGATTTTACTTGTATCACTTGTATTACTCTTATTTAAAATGATCTTGTAATGGTTTTAAACTGCTTTGCTATTTATGACTGGTCTCAAGCACGTACGCATACAGGCATGGGCCGCACACAATCTGTCTCCCCTCCTCTCTGTCTCAATGGTCTGACTTTGTTGTGTGCATAATAGTTCGTAACGGTTACAACTAATGAATTGACCAGCCTCGGGGAGGTATATATAAACCTATTAGCTTTAATAAAGTCTGAAGGTATAAAATTACTCTCTGAGGTATTTCTCTATACACTTAGTACTCTCTCCAACCTAATAATACCTGCCTCTCTTGCAAGTACATTCTAGCGCTAGTTGATTGCATTCTGGGGTCTGTCTGCACAATTATTTTCAATTTAACTACTTAGAGGACAGTGGAGAAGAGAGAGAGACACACACACACACCCACAGAAAGAGAGAGAGAGATGTGTTGCCTGTTTTCAGGTGCACGTAATCTCAGAGTCAACTTGGAAATGGAGGAAACGGGAGATAGAATGAGAATGGGAACAAAAAAACAAATGGAGGGAACTGGAAAATAAGAGAGGATGGAGAGGGAGTGATGAAGAGAGAACGTACAGACAAAAAGAGAGAGACGAAGAGATATGACTTCCCTCCAGTTAGCTGAGTATGTGTATGCGCGCTCATTTGGCTGCCTCCAAATCCCTGATTCAATTTCCAGCCTTTAAACATGACGAATTACATTCCTGTCCTCACCTAATGCTTTTAACACATCCCTATAAGAGGCCTTAATCAGGTGAGATGGGCCCCAATGCTGCTGGCTGTGCACACACACACACACACACACACACATAGGCTGATTAGCCTAGCCACGGTGCTAGCCACCCCGGATAAGCCACCAGGTGGATAATGTGCTGCTTTAGCGCCTTAATTACGCCATAATCTGTTCAGCGCCTCAACCCCCTGCACAGAAGGACAGAGAGAGGGGGGTGGGGGGGGTTGGTTGGACGTAGGGGGGACTGAAAGACGGGACAAGAGACGAGTGGGTGGAGGGAGAGGAGCGGATGGAGAGAGCGAGGGAGTGAGGGAGCGAGGGAGTGCAGTTGGGGAAAAGAGAGGAAAAGGAGCCTGGAGGCACTCCGCTTCTTAACCTACACCCCCCCCCACCCCACCCCCCACCCCAGCTCATCTCTGAACTATCCCTGGTCCTGCTGTGTTTTACCTGCTTGTACTGTTTCTTTCATTCCTTCCTTTTTTCTCTCCTTCAATGCTTCCTTTCTTCCTAAATAACTTCATACTTCCCCCTGAGCCTGTTTTGTTCCCCAACACACTTCAATTCTCAGTGTTAGTCTGTGGCCAGTCTGCCTCTCCTGTTTCCTGTGTGTCTTGGAGCCCTACAGTATTCCACATCACCCTCCTTCTCTCTTTCTTTTCATTCTTCCAAGCCCCTGCCCCCCCTGGCCGTTCTCCCTCCATCCACCTCTCTCCTTTAGTTGCTGTGTGTCTCAGTATCTCGGGTCCTCCTGTACCCTGTACCTGTCACTGTGCGCAGCCCTTTGACAAATCACGTGAAGGGCAGACTCAGTTTTGTAGGACGAGACAAAGCTTAAACATATGGCTGCTGTGTCCCCAGGTGCTCTGCTGTGTGCTGTAGCAAGTCCCTGGGAGTCCTTATATATAACATTAGCTACCTGTCTGTCTACCAGGCTAGCTGTCTGTCTCTTTCTGTGTGTCTGTCTGTCCAGATATTTCTGTTTGAGACGCATAATCTAACTATGAGTGTTTTTCGTCAGCCTTCCGTCTGTCTGTCTGGCTGGTCGTCTGCCTTTATGATTTTTTCACTGGTTTTCTACCTTTAAAGGTGGCGGATTCATTGATAGACTATAAAAGTAATTGACACATTCTTTGAAGTCTCCATTTGACTGCCTGTCTTTCAGCCCGTCCAACTGCCACAGTTATGTACATGTGGCAAATTAATCATTGTCTTTTATGCAGCGGTAGAAATGTAATAAGATAACTTTAAAAAGTCGACACAGATATTCAAACAGATGGTACAAAAATGAAAGCCGCCACTTAGTGAGACATTTGGGTCTATTTCTTCACAAGTAATCAGTCACAGTGAGGAATAATAGATATCAGCAACAGTTGATTCTCTGTTAGTCTATGAGTCTGTTCTGTTTTTGTAGCTGACACAGCTGAAACCAGTGTTACAGAACTGTGTGAAAGGGGACACGTGACTGCAGGTTTGACATTTCTGGATGACTGCATGCCAAAATGATAAAAGCCTCTTTTGGCTTGTTGAGAAATGAAGCTGAATCATTTGTCTGGCAGCTCATGTAAACCAAAACATTTTTCATCTAGCATTTTATTGTTGCATCTGTTAATACTGAAAGAATTCTGTTGAATTTCCTTTTTTAATTTGATACCTTGAAATTTTCAAGAACCAACTCCGGTTAAAAGTACAAATATGACCCAGTAATATTGTTTTTTATCAATGCCTGCTGGTTACTATTCTTTTTGAAGTTCACACAAACACACACACACACACACACACACAAGCAAATCACATCAGTTTTCCCACTAATGAAGATGAAGTGAGATATGAGTGTTTTCTCACCACACTCGATGCCCCATTTAATGCCAATTAGTCACTGAACCTCAATTTGTGTCATGTTATTTATTCTTTTGAGTTTTTCTTTCTTCCCATAATATCAGTCAACACTGGAGAAGAACTATCTTTACTTCACTCGACGCTTCAGGCAGAGACGCAAACACATATTAACACAGGAGACACACATGTAAAAAAAAGGTTTTGGTGAATCTGAACACACTCCTTTCAAAGTGAAAGGTTAACAACAGCACACACAGACTTCAGCTTTTCCTGTAACAGTCTCCTCAGGGTGAGTAAAAAGAAAAAAGAGGCTACAAATAGGTAGACCACATGTAGAAAACATTGTATTGAGTATTGCTTTAAAACAAGTAACCGATAAGGTAATCCTAGTATTCTAAATTAGTAGAAGTTTTATTTTCAAATTATTTTTTATTAAGATAAATCAAAAGTAACAGCAATGATGGAGTGGAGATGTTGTTCCACTAACAAACAGGTAAGGTTAATGTAGTCACGTGAGGATCCTGTCACACTGGCTGTGTGGGACTAGCAAAGGGTAAAAACATTTCTCTGTCGTTCAAAACCAAAAGACAACTGCACAATTAAAAAACAATGGCTTGTTCAGGACATAAAATTAGAGTAAAACTTCACTCGAGTCTCCAGACTTCAGACCTGCTTATGACTTGACATGACCTGTGAAAGCTTCATCTCTGGTGTTTACTATAGTTAAAAAAAAGAAAATCAGAATTACTTGGTGTGTAATGGGCTATCAGCAACGTCAAATAATAACAAGGGAATTAATTAACACTGGTGGCTGCATAGTCAAGTACAGGTTTTCTATATTACACCACCAGATTTATATGGGTCCTGCTATTGTTGACAACCAGTTTGAAATAATCACCTACATATTGCTGGTAAAATCCTGGTTTCCATGAAAAAAAAACAAAAAACAGCTGACTCTCATTTGGTAACTAATCAGTACGTTTCAGGCATTGGTAGCAGGGAATATTGACAAAAATGGAGAAGCAACCCACCCAATTTTAATGTAAAAAGTAACAAATACAAAAGACTGTGGTACTAAACTAACTGCAACACTGTTGTTTGTATAATACACAAAGTTAATATTTTTTGAAATCAAGGGTTCCCAATGAGCTGACATTATCAGTGTTAAAGTAATGACTGTACAACCTCTGGTGGTTTCTTCTTTATCCATTGATTCTAGCAATCTTACCTTAAAAGCCATTTTTATCAATTCTACTCATTTTATGCTGTCGCATTATGCTTTCTGTCTTTTCTAAGGTCTCACATAAACGCCATTTCCCTAGATAGATAGATAGATTTAAGAGTGCCTGAGAAAAAAGGAAAGGTATGTAGCAGGACAAAGACTGAGGAGGGGAGACAGACCATGTTTGGGAATGTCCTACAAAGTTTTGAAGTTCTTTTCAAACTTTACGTGTATTTGCTGTCATGCAGAATAATTTTGGGCTTTGCTCGTCTCCGGGGCAATGGCCTCAGGGGCAGCAGACCCCCATGGGGGACAGGTGTCAGGCAGGTGTGTATGCATGTGAGTGTGGGTGTGTGAAAATGTGTGTCTGTGTGTGTCAGTGAGTAATGGCGCTATCAAGTGGCCTCCACGATCCATCATGCGCGTCCCTGGCCTATACCACCTCTAGGGCCGCAGCGCACATGCACACACGCACACACGCACATTTAAATGAGCAAACACACACACACACACTCATATATGCACATTAATACACGCCTACACAACTAGATGTACTTAAGCATGAAAAAACGATCAGCAGTCAGTTTCTTTCTCCTCTGCACACACGCACACACACACGCGCACACACACACACACACACACACACATTAAACATTACATATACTGTATACATGGCCTCTCACATTACCGTATTAATATTTATGTTAAATAAGAAAGAAAATTGAGACGAAGTTTCAAGATTGTTGATTCAAAAGTTTGGTGATAAAGCACTTTGAATCGCCTTGTGGCTGAATGAGGCTTTATAAATACACTCGCCTTGCCTTTTCAGTGCCACACACACAGCTGCAAAAACTCAATCTCCATCAGCAGAGGGCAAACATTTAAAGAGCTTGCCTGAATTTCAATCAGCAATCGTGGACACTTGCTGCTTCAAAAGCCATGCCACTAAAAACTTAATTAAACACTAATCAAGAATGCTGTTGTATTGTTTAGTTTGAGTATGAAAAAAGGCCGTTTTCAATTCCCTACTATACATCACTCTTCACTTCCTGCTATTTTATCTCAGTTTGTTTATTTTTTGTCTCTTTTGTTTCCTTTCCTTTCCTTTTTCTCTCTTTGTCCTGCCAATTCGTCCATCGTCCTCCTTCATGTAGCAGAAAATCTTTCTGAACAAATCGCTCTGTTCAGTTATTATCTGAAAGGGGGAGGGTGGCATTATAATTAACAAAACAATAAAAGTTTATTAATGAACATTAAAATGCAAAATAGCAGGAAGAGAAGATGGTGGGTGCTATCAATCAAAAAGAAGTGACTCCCCCGCTTTTTTGAGTCTTAATTAGCCGTCCGCTCATTAATGGGATGAGTGTGTTTGCGTGTGTGGGTGCAGGGGAGGTTACAAAAGGACTTTAATTGATCAGTGGCCCCTAAATGGGCTATCAGCAAGTTGAAGACAAAAAAAATGTAATTTATAGAATGGTGTCAGTTTTATTTCCACACGAACTAATTACGAAAGCTAAGGAGTGCAGCTTTCACTTGGTTGAAGGCCTCTTTCAAACTGCTGAAGGCAGGAGAACATTAGCCTACAGCACAGTACCCACAGCAACAGCTACTACTGATGCTTTACAATGTTCTAACTGTTAAACTCACTAAAAGTTTAGATAACTGAGGATGTAAGTGAAATCGGTCAGCTATTTTAAGTTGTTTGAAGTTGTTCTTTAAAGTATATGTCACATGGAGTGTACACATTTAAACAACTTAAACTGACCAAAGTGCTGTACAAAAATATCAAAATATAAAAAAGTAAAAAATATGAAGAAAAACAAACCAACAGCAACAATTAACAAGGCACAAAATACAGAATTATAAGGTCTGAGCCTTGATTTAAAAGCAGAGATGAAGGGAGCACATCTACTATCTAATGGTAAGTGTTTCCACAAGCAGCAACCGCAACATTCTTTGGTTTCAGTCCTGAACATGGGAGCCGCAATAGTCCTGCTGTAATGTCATGTGAGTATGAATTACTTATTCCATATAATGGAAAGGCATAATTAGCGTGAGTTTGGAAATGGTTCTTAACTGATACAAATTACTTTTAATACCAGAGCTGATTTGTCTGTCTAAGCAGAGCTCAGAATAAAAGATAAATCTGAGGCTTTTTGCATGTGACAGCAAATATACAGTAGGTGAGGTAACCTAGCCTACTGGCGAGATGGCTTCTAGACTTAGAGGGACCAAACATAATAATGTTAATTATATTGCTGTTAAGCTGCAAAGCAGCTTAAGGAAATGATTTGCCATCCAGTGTTTATTGTCATAAAAGCAGTCGAGGAGAGGCTATCACTGGGTTACTGAGGGAGGCAGAGCTGAGAATCATCAGCATAGAAATGACAGGAGATGTTGCACTTCTTAAACTAGTGGGTTTAAGAAATGTCTTCTTAAAACCAACTTAAACACTTATTTGAGATTTGTTCTTAGTAAAGAACAGAATCGATGCACACTCAAGAGCACAGTTACATTGCCAAATTGTTCCACTAATCAGTGAAAGGAAACATGTTGACTGTGGCTGTTAGTTGAATTTACTAATATTATCAGCACTGCAAGCATGCACACAACCAGGCTGATAGTCCTGGCCTACTGTGAAACCCTGTGTAACAGCATCCTATGCATCCTTTTTAGGTTATTTTATATCCACTGATGTTACTAAATATGGCAGCATTTGGTTTTCATCTCTTGCAACTGTACCTCCACTTCAGAACTAATTAAGTTTTTCTTACTTTTGGAGTCTGGTGCTTGACAGTCTTAAAATTTTCTTTTGGTCTCTGAACTTTTCTTTTCAATTTGTCTGTGTGATCTCTGTGTGCTCAGAGCTCTGCAGTCTCATGCCCTTATATGGCGATTGGCAGGGCTTTAACCTATGGTACATAAGGACCAACTCGCATGAGCCCCCTCAACGTACAAGTACAATGGGATTCATCATTTTAAGAACAAAGGTGCGAACAATTCTGCAGTTTAAGAACACGGCATGAATCCGACGTAGACTTTTCTTAGGTGCTTTTGTAAGAACAAACTCAAGAAAAAACCTGGAAAGATATTAGTGAATGAGGCCCAAGGTTTCTAAAAAGGAGTATGTATAGGCAGAATAGTGCTGGCCCAATGATGGATCCCTGAGGGACCCCATAGGTGAAAGAGGCGGAGGAAGAGTAAAGCTAACCCATAGTGACTGAGGAAGTTCTATCTTTAAGATAAGATTTAAACCAGCTGTACCCTTAATACTAACCCACTCTTTGGGATGTGTCAAAAGGATGTCATGATCCACCGTATCAAAAGCAGAGCTAAGATCTGGAAAAACCAGGGTGGCATTTTCCCAAGAATCAACAGAGAGTAGCAAATAATTAGTGACCTTTAACAGAGCTGTTTCAGTCCTGTAGAGGGCTTTGAACCCCGATTAACATGGATCAAGGATCGCGTTGGTATCCAGGGATGTTGCAATAATAACATTTGTGATGCTCTCTATTCATTTTGAAACAAATATCAATTTAGAGATGGGCGATAGTTATTTAAACATTTAACATCAAGGTTTTTGAGTAGAGGCTGGACAACTGCGTGTTGAAAACATGCAGAGAGAGTCACAGAAGTTCAGCAAGAAATAATAATGAATTCAAAGGGCAAATTTTATCAAAAATATTCTTTATGATATGGGAGGGTACAACATCATGGGCAGAGGTTGTGAAGAACCTGCCAGTGGAGTCTGAGCAGTGGGCTGTGCTCCCTCTCCCCACGTCAGAGCTTCTTTGTATGGATCTGCATGTTATATTTGATTTTGGATGGCTTGGGATTCCATGACAAAACAATTCCTTTGAAGCAGCGCAGAGGTCAAAAAAAGTATCATGATAATTATTAACTAAAAGTGCTGTGGCATTATTCTGAATCATGATATTGTTGTTCTTGTATTCGATTTAACGTAGTCATCACAAAGAAACTGAATAGAAAAGTTTTATGACATGACCCAACAGTTAAGTGCAGAATATCACAAGCATGTCACGCACGAGTAAGACACCATGCTGCCCCGATGAAGCTATATTTAACAGTATACTTTGAACCAATCAGAAGATCCCTCCCTTTTCCTCCTATACCTCTCACACACACACACACACACACACACACACACACACACACAGGCACACAAATTCACACATTATTACACCCACATAGACACACCTGAACACAAATACAACCCAGCTCGATTTATAATAGTTGGCATGACCCTTTGGCCCCTCTCAGGGAGGAACTAAGAGAGTTCAAATCGTGGCCTAATTACGCCCCGCTCCGCTTCGCTCCCTCCGCCCTGTGCTCTCAGAAAGTAGAGCGCATGGCCGCAGCACACACATAAGCACTAACACGCATAACACGCACACATGCTCTGCTTTCAGAACAGACGGCCTGTTTCAGAATTAACTCCCCTGTTTCTGTCGGGCACACACATACACACACAAGCACACACACACACACACACACACAATCATACACACACTTCCGCAACTGCTCCTTTGCTTCTCTCCCACAAATCTTACCTTGTGTAGCACTCTATATCAATTTTATGCACACACACACACACACACACACTTGCTGGGTCAACCTAAATTTTTCTCTCAGTGAGACCCAGTCACTGTACTGGGAGTTCATGAAGTTCAGATACTTGAGAAAAAAAGGCCAAAAAGAAAGGAGCGAAAGGTGAGTGACTTCTCTTTATGAATAAACATATTCCAAAAGATAAACCTAAAATATTTGACAATCAAAAACAGTGGTGACGGCATCCATCCGACGTGCTTGTTAGACAGTTAAACATTTATGTCCACTTAATGCCTCATCAGTGTTTGGAGATGAGAAAGGAGTAAGAGTTTAAACTTCTGTCTAACTTTTTCATTCTTGACATTCTTCTCTTTTCATGTAAACAACAACACCCGAATGCAACACTATGAGTGTCCTCCAGGAGAGACTGTCTAGGAAATGTGCACTGCTCTCTAAGACGGCTGTTTTTTTCACTCCAGCTTTGACTGTGGCTGTTAGAAACAACTACAAACACTTTGACTATAAACACAGGTCATATGAAACACTAATTTTCTAGCATAACTCAGCCCTTAGATATCACACAAAAACAAACATGGCTCAAGTTGCAATGGTGACAGGCTGATTAACTATAGTGTACAATAATTAAGATAGAGAAAAAAAAAATCAAACAGTGGCAAAAGTTGGGTCAGGCCCACCTTTTTTCTAAGCTGTGTTTTTCCCCATGTATCAGTGTATTCTACTTGAAGTGGCCTACTGTGGGCAGTGCTTTTTTTCATGCAGTGCTAATGTTGGTCTTAACATAACCTAAAGACTCCTCATTATATACAAAATTATAAAGCAAGTGAGTATGAGCAAACATTTGTGGTTTATCATTTGTCTTATTGGTGTCACCTCCTGTCCCACTGGACATGCTGCATATACAGTAGGTAGTTTGAAATATCGCTGAACCACCAATACAAAACATCTCTTGCATGGATTTCCATTTCCATTTTATCTTCTCTGAAAACTCATAATGATCACTCCTGTGGCGATTAACAACTGTTGCAGATTAATCATGGCTATTAACTACATTAGCTTTAAAACTGAAGCCAGGTGATCACCACAAACAGCCTCCAAAACTGCTGCAATCGCACAATGTATCATGTACAGCACCCTAAACATGTCTCCGATTCTAACAGGCCTCCAGGCAGCTTTGAAAAGTGGCAGAATTCACACTGTTGTTTTAAGATTGAAATTCTTTTAAAAACAAGCTCTTTAGTATTTAAAAATAAGTATTTAGTATTTAGAGTTTTGCAAATGAAAGTGCTTGGGCCCTAGACATTTTCAATGATCGCTTGCAACTAACTGACAAGCCCAGTTTCCTTGAGACGAAAACAAAATCCACGTTCTGACTAATGTTCTTAACCATCAAAATGTAGTTGAAGGAGCGAAAATAATGGAATCACTGGAGGCATAAAACGCTCCAGACCTCTCAATGTCACAACTTTCCAGACACAACGCTTTGGTTTAGATTGCCTGACTGCGTTTGAGGATTGGTAAGCTTAAAGTTGTAAAAATCTGCCTGCAGAAGTTTAATTTTCATTTCCTATCAAACACACACACACACACACAGAGGTAATCTCTGTCAGTGTGAGAGGAGAGCAGACCTGATGAAAGAGAACAGGAGTAAATTGGACGCTGAGTGTTTGATAACTCCATTTCTTCTCCTCCTTGCATTTCTGCTACATGCTCACTCTTCCTCCCCCCAGGTTGTTAAGTGACATTCTGCACTGCTTTCCACGTGTCCCTTGGTTCAAACAAAGATAACTGTAAAATAAAATCAAAATAAAGATACAGAGGGAGACAGAGGGAGAATGAGGGAAACAGAAAACCAAAGCAGAGACTAAAATGTGTGTGTGTGTGTGTGTGTGTGTGTGTGTGTGTGTGTGTGTGTGGCTTGGTTGGTGTGTGTGAGGTCTCACAAGAGAGAGGGAGAGAGATTTGAATTGGCCCAGTGGAGTTGCAGCAACTCGACGGCTCTATTCTATTTTTGCCTTTTTTCTCTGGCCAGACCCACAGGCTTTTCCCACAGAGCTGCCACAATACATACAGTACCACCTCCTCTATACATGTGTGCCTGCGCCTGTGCCTGTGCATGCAAGTGTGTGTGTGTATGTGCACGACTTTGACCTGTCCTTGAGAAGACGTGGCTTCCACTTAAACTGCCGGGAGAGAAAGAGTAAAGGCAGAAAAGAGAAAGAAACTTGACTACCACACTCATTTTGCCCATATTCATTTGTAGATGTAATCTCTGGCATTTTAGATTTTTATTCGTAGTGTGGACTGCAGAGCTAGAGAGCACAAGTTTTTATGACAGTGGCCACACACTTAGCCTATGATAATATATGATCATGGATCTTTTATTAACACTGAGAAGAGTGACATGTTTAGCTCAGACAGCAAGATCTAAACATGCTTTTCCTACCAAGTCTCTGACACCACTGTTTAACAAATAATCCACTCAGTTTAAATTAATCAGGAATGACATGAAACCATAAGTTAATTTTAGTCTGATTTTAGTCGTTTCATACCTTAGAAATGCAGGAATATGGAACTATTTACATCATTTCTACATTTTACAAAAACACTGATGGATGTCTGTTGTAAATAATGAAATTAAGCTACATTAAATGAAGTTGACTTCCAGCTTCGGAAACAAATTAGTCAGTGTCAGGGATGAGGAAAAATGTTCTTTACACCTGTCTGTTTCTGTCTGTCTTCGCCGCTTTCATGACACTCACAAGCTATTTTTCCGATTTTCCCTCCATTTCCCTTTATCATTGTAGAGTTAATAAGAGCCTGCAGTGTAATATGTCCCTGTCTCATTTCACTGCTGTGCACTGCTTGACTACATGGTGGTAATGTAATAATTTCATGGCCACATGGTTGCAAACACGCACATACTGTAAATACAAAGCCTAAAACACATATGCAGCATATTGTATTCTATTCTAAACAAACAAACAAAAAGTCACTACAGTCTCTTTGATGGAAATATGACAGGACAGACAAACATGATTTAATTCTCTTTACAAGCTTGGCTGTGACGACAAACGCCACATGCTGATGATATGGCCCATCACTCTGTGTGTGTGTGTGTGTGTGTGTGAGTGTGTGTGTGAGAGTGCACTTGTGTTGTGTTGACATCTTACTTCAAGGAGCACAGACAGAGAGATTGAGATTAATGAATGGACAAGGAACAGAGGAAGGGAAGAGAGGTGACGAGAGGTAAAGAGAAATAGAGAAACACTAGGAAAGGAGATGAAAAGAGAGAGTTGAAGAGTTGAAGAACTGCAATATCCTGAGAGAGTAGGGCAGTAGAAAATGATTTCCTAATGTCATTGTATGTTTGTATGTATGCGATAACCTACTAACTGGCAAGCTTTTGTAAGCAGTGAATTCATATTTTCTTAAATTACCTTTAAAAGGATAAATCAATAACTGCAATTATTCACACGTGCGCACACACACACACACACACACACAAAAGTATTTGTGTGTGTAAATGGCTTCTTTTGGTAATTTGGCATCCACTATAAATGCGCCGCAAATGTCTTTTTAAGCTGTTGGGGGTAATTACTGTTTGTATGAGTGTGTATCAACCCCCAGTGGTAGCATGTGTGTTCAGCTTGTGTGTGTGTGTGTGTGTGTACATGTGTGCCATCCCTAAGGGAATTTTTTATCTCCTGTTGAAAATCAACTGTCTACAGCGGGCTGCCAATATTTCAGTCTGCTGTGTAATTATTTATTTATTTAATATACTCTTTGTGTGTGTGTGTGTGTGTGTGTGAAGAAAAGGAAGGTCTCATCTCATTCAGGTATTGATGTGCTTCAACCTTGACGCCCTCCTTTCTCACACCACACACACACACACACACACCTACAGTATACCTGACTGGAGCAAAGCAGACTGTAATGGAACTCAATTCAGTGGGAAGCAGCACTGAGAATGGATCACTCATTACTTGTCCTGAAGTCACCACACACACACACACACACACACACACACATCTGGCTGCAGGTGGCTGTTGACATACATCGTGTCTACCTTCATTCTGAATCATGGCAGCAGATGCTTCTTCGTTGGCGTGTATGGCACTATATGAACCACATGACTCTGCTGGGTTGAGGGCTCAGTTTCCAGTGGTGGCACCTGTGGTAAATCTATATTATACAGTATGTTACTGACATTACAGTGTTTTAGATTTTCAAAGCTGTTGTTCAATCCTGATTTTTATTGGCTGTATGCACACACACACACACACACACACACACACGCACACACATATATATATATAAATCATGCTTTTGTTATGTTCTGTATTGCAAATATCTAAATTTTATATTTTTAGATTCTATTTCTTTATTTCTGTATTATGCACCAACACACCAACACAATTTCCTTGTAAGTGAAAACTTACTTAATAAATAAACCTGTTTCTGATGTTGCTCATAAATAGGCATTTTGCACAAAAAACATGTTGTCGTGTCACAGTGAATAAAAACAGCTGTAAATAATTAAATGATGACTGAATTCCACTCAGTTACTTCAGCTTCAGCTTCCTGGTAGTTTGCTAGCCCTGAAACTGGAAATGTTACATTAAGGTCTTAGTTGTGTTGTTTGCTAACTTCTGATAGCGCTGGACTTGGTTCCTGATGTTTTCTGATCTCCCATAATTCCTGCATAACTGTGTCCGAAATAAACCTGAACATAAGTCCAATTAGTTACAATAAGTGAAAACACACACACACGGACACATGGACACACACACACATATATAAACAGAAACATTGATAAATCTGCAGGAGATTTCCGCCAATATCTTTAGTCTTTGTTTGTCTTAAATACTTCTACTCTTTCTTCATTGTATGGTGAACAAATCATTCCTTGCGGAGAATGTGATTGAATGTGACGATGCAGGTAGAATATATGTGCTAAACCAGGAACTAAAATGTACCAAGTGATAAAATAGGGCAAACTTAGTCTTGCTAGAAGAGCAGTGTTCTGCGTGTGTGTTTGTGTGTGTGTTGTGGGGAGGCAGACATAGCTCAGCATGTGACGTCTGCTGAAAAGAGAGCATCTCTGATCTCATCTGCCACGAATGTGATGTGTGTTAGTCTTTGCGTGTGTGTGTGTGTGCGTGTGCACAGAGCCAGTCAAGGCGACGGCCTGCATCGCACTGCTGATGACCTGTCTGGTCCAGTCAGACCCTCGTGTGTCTGTCTGTGTGTGTGTGTATGTGTGTGTGTGAAGAGAGGTGGGAGGGAGTCTTAAAATGTCACTTGGCACTCTTCCCTGCAGCTGCATCTGTGACCTGATGGTAACCTCAACACACACACACACACACACACAAATACACACATGCATACTCAAGTTTTTTCTTGCTCTCCCTTTTCATAAATAAATAACATCTCTGAATAGCACAAAGAGACTTACTAATGTAACATCACTGGCAGGTAAATCATTGGAGGTGTATTTGATGGTTACCTGTGAGTAGTTTGGTGTTGTAACCGTCAGTGTTATGTGATTACCAGTGTTTTGGCAGTTGATGTTACATTATTGACACAGGTTTTAAAGGCAGAGTATTGACGTTGTAAGGGTAGTAGTGGGCTAATTGATCAACCACTTGCTTAATGCTGACAACATTAAGAACATGTGGGAACTCCATTACCAGAAGCCTCTGAACAGCCTGACAGCAAATACACACACACAGACGCGCAGGCCTACCTAAGATGATTTAGACAAAAATGCATTGAAATGCATCTGCAAATTCACACAAAAATAGAATAATAGATGGATATACACATGGATAGGAATATGGCTGTATCTATGTGTATGTACAAGGAAAATTATGATTTAGATTAGAAAATGTCTAATGTCTGAATAAGTAAAGAAAACACGGACAACTTTCAGTACTTTCGGACACTCGGTGTTAGTACAGCAGTTTGATACGGATGCCCTAAACATCATTGTTGAAAGGAGAGGCACACTTTTTCTTCCCTTTCCTCTCTTGCGCTTCTCTGAGATGTTAATACAACTAAAAGCAACGCCGTCTCTTGGTCTGTTATCAATTCTCTCTCTCTCTCTCTCTCTCTCTCTCTCTCTCTAAGATGCCAGCCATAATGGCAGTGCCAGGCAGGTGATGGTGATGCCAAGCTGGAATGACACGCACACGCACACACACAAGCATACAAAACGTATCCCTACGGACGCTCTTAATTAGACTCCACCCGTCCCCCACGGTCCCTGTGGCAGGCGAGACAAAGGGAGGCTCACTCGTTTGGACGTGTGAGTGTGTCTGTGTGTGTGTGTGTGTGTGTATTGTGTGTTTGTGTCTGAGGGGCCTATCTTTAGCAGATGCTCATACCTCTCCCGTCTCTCTGTGTGCGGAGCAGTGGTGCTATCATTAAAGTGTCATTGAGAAGTGGCACCACTTAATTTTAGCTGCTCTCACTGGGGGCACTGAGGGAGACGCTGGAGACTGAGTGGGGAGGGAGGGCGAGGGGGAGGAGGATAGGGAGAAGAAATGGAGACAGAGAGGGAAGCTTGGAGAAAGATACAAAGGTTAGATAGAAGAGATTAAGAGGGAAAAGACATGTGGGTTTAAGAGAAAAAGCAAAACTACCGTTATAAGGAAACTTCCTGCAGCCACAGGCTCAAGTATGTTTCCACAGCAGCAACACAGAGAGAAGTTGTGGACTTCGATCACATGTTATAAGGTTTGCTCAAACTGCGACATCATGTAACATCTTCTATTCTTGCTTGTGGTTTTTGCCACCATATTAGTGTCCTTTGCTTGGTCAGGGTTTGTAAAAGAGTACATTTCTGCATTTGTAAAGAGAGTGCAACAACTCAACAACTTCATCTTGACGAAGCACAATAAAATGGACAAAAAAGCCTTGCTGTGGACATAGACAGAGCAAGAGGCCCTGTTTTACTACATGGAATGCAGACATAGTATTGAATGAGCACAAGATACAATTTGTTCACACATTTCGATTAATTCACAAAGTAAATGATTAAAATGTGTGCACATTTTAACAGATCCCTAGAATCCTGCACAATCCTGGCAAAATGTGGCTACAGTATACATATATATATATATATATATATATATTTTTTTTTTTTTTCTCTCTATGACCACTCCGGGGCTCCATACAATACAATGCTGCATTTAGAAATCACCTTGGTTGGTCTCATAACCCCTGCTCTCCCTTTGTTACTGTCTTCTATCAAATGCAAAGGCCACCGCTAGAGAAAACTTCCCACCATTAGATAATTCCCAACCTTAGATAATTATGGTTGCTACTTGCAATTCCTGTAGCTGCTTCACGGTAAATCCCGTCTAGGGGATTCAGAGGGCATCACCAGATCTCTAGCCAAAACCCATGCTTCATCAATAGAGCTGCATCATACTGATTCATGTTGTCTCAAATTTGTATGAAAGACAGACGAAAAGACTGAAACAAGATATGATGAATAAATAAATTGACGGTAAGAATGAAAGAGGAAAAGAGTGAAAATGGAGTACATTACACCTCTCTCAGCAATTTCCTAAACAACTGATTGTCCTGAGATGAGTTACATGAGACATACACACACACACACACACACACACACACACACACACACACACACACACACACACACACACACACACACACATACACACACACACGCACAGACACACACACACACAGCATCCTGGTGGCGTCGGGCTCAGTAATGAATCCATGTCTCAGGGACGTCAGGTGAGAAGCAGCACTTCCTATGGAGGACCCAAAATAACCAAGTGGTCGAGTGTTTGGAAGAGAGAGCAGACAGACAGACAGACAGACAGACAGACAGGCGGGCAGACAGGCAGACAGACAGACAGACAGATATACAGACAGGCAGACACACATACTGTGTACCTGTAGAGTTAGATAGATAAGTGAGCATATTTTCATGTGAGAGAGATGAATGAAAAATCAACCATATTGTACTTGCAGAGGCGTGCTATATATAATGTGCACATCACATTTTCATAGGGTCCTCCTGACTTTTCTCATTGATTTAGTGACCTTGACCTTGGCATCCCCACTCTTTCCCTCCCTCCTTCCCATTTGTCTGTCTGCCCGATGTGTCAGTAAAATGTTAGCACATTGTCGTTGTCTTCAAGAGCAGGTATAGACTTGTTAATCCTGCCCCCATCCACCCTCCACTGCTATCTGCTATTTAGATTTTGTCTGGAAGGCTAATGTGTTTTCATAAGGCACTTGCCAACACATACAGAACATTCTTCACCAGTCTCCACAAACTGTTACTTTTACTGGAGGGACTTTTAAAACTTTTTTTGACTCCCTATTACCACATAATCCTCTCTTTCTCACCTCTCCAGCCTGCCATCACTTCCTCCCTTCCATCCCTAGTCAAGGTCTTTCAGCTTTTAGAGGCTGCACTGAGCTGCTAAAACTGTTATTATTTATTTCTATCTTTTAGTTCAGTTTTCACTGATTTGAGCTAAAAGAACTGTGATCACAGCCATATCCTCTTGATGAAAAAAAGCATCTTAATCCAGTCGTCCTCATCCAAGAGTTCATATCTGCAGTATTAGATGCAAAAGAAAAGATATCAAAGACGACACAAAAGAGGCAATATGTAATAAGTAAATTTTCTGTTTTTAGTGACTTTTATCAACCATTATTTCCCATGAACCCTAGACCCTTGTGGGCAAAATTTCACAGCTTGATAAAACAGGCGAGCACAGGAGGAAGTTGAGGGGCTGCGACTTGCTCAGATGTTACTGTGCAAGGAATGAGCACCAGGCATTTTTAGGCTAGAAATTAATAGAATAGAACATACTGGTGAGGGTGGGTTTTATGGAAATGGTTGATACATTAAGTTAACAATGATACAAGTACTCTGTACTTGTAGTTTGCTCATTTGAACTGTACTGTTTTGGGTAATATTTCAGATGACAGCCCTCAACATGTGTCATTTGTACTAAAGGTGTATCAGTTCAGTATGAACCAGGGGGGCAAAAATTCGGGATCTTGCGAAGAACTTATACAGCAGTTGCTTTTTAACTACTGTGTACCTATTCTGTTATTACAGAATAATATGTGTGAGCGATAATCTGGAAATTTGGGAGGAACACAGGGAGAATTTATACTGCAGTTATTACTTAACTACTGGGCAACTATTCTATTACTGTTACAGGGTAATATTAACAAGGGGCAAATGTAACATCTCAAATTAAAAAGAAGCAGGAAACTCATTATGCACGTGGTCTGTGATGATGATTGTCTGCCTGCCTGCCAAAGGACAAGGATCGAGCTTACTCTGTAACTACAGAGAACAATATGAGAACAGTTTGCTATGAAAATCGTATATTAACCACACACACACGTGCTGTGATTCTTACTTTGTGTTTTGTCTTGATATATTTGTATTTATTTGGGTGGATGCAAGGGGTTCAGAGCTGCAATACTGGTCGGATTTATCACACAATATGAAAAGTAAAATCCAGGAATAAGAGTAACAGAAGTAGTGGAGCAGAGGCTAGTCAGGTATCTTTAGTCAGGTGTAGTCAGGCTGTACAGCCATAAGCCCACAGGGGTTATGGTGATGCACTGAAAGGAAGTTGACAAAGGCAATGGTGACCAATGTATCATCAGAGCAATGCTGAATTATATTAAATAAATGCTAATGCTAAAATACCAGTCAAGAACAAGCTCAGTCAGTTTCACCCAAATGACTCACCATGATTTTTAGACAGCACTGATGTCAGGGAAGCTGTTTTTCTGTGTCAGTTTATCATTGACTAGATTGACTAAAAGCTTGTGTCTTTTTCTGCTAAAAATGCATTTTCATTTTCAGCATTCCTGGTGAATGTTTTAATCAGCACACAGTATTATGAACACAGAGCATGTGTCTCTTTTCCCAACCAGAATGTCCTTTTGTCTTATTTTAATACGCATTACCCATTGTCTCCTCTCTCACCTCTCCCTGCCGCCACCCACTGCTCCCTCCACCCTCCATTCTCTCCTTGTTTGACACTCACTGTCATACAGTTTTGGCATCTGCTCCCTGAATCACCTCCCACTTGTCTCCTTACCTTCTCCCAACCATTACACCTCCATATCTTCCTATACTCACTTTACATCTTTGTCCTTCTCCTTTTTTTTAAACCTCTGTCTACATGCTGTGTCTGTGTCTCGTCTCATACCATGCGGAGCACTCGATAGGGCAGCTGACTCCGAAGTCCTGATATGAATCTCTGTGTGTTGTTGGCTGGGGTTTGATTGTAGTACCTTCAGTGTTGGGACCCCTAGTGTTGTTTAGCTCTTTCGTCTCTCCACATGGGATCCCATTTTAACCCTCTCTGGTTGAGTTTTATTTGAATAATTGTCTACGGCTTCTACTTTCAGCATTCTTTTGTAGGTGGCTTTTGCTTAAGTATTTCTAATTAAATGGAAAATGTTATAATAAACCTCTTTTTTTTGTGGAATTTCCCACAGTTTTCACTATCCAAGTGGAGTCATGTTATAATCACTTAAAAAATGCATCCAGTATTCATTTTCAGGAGCTGGTGCACTCACTCTCTGTCATTCACTTGTTAACTTTGGCTTTCCACCATTTTCTGCCATCCAGGAGTCTGAAGTTGAATCCGAGCTGAAAGGACAGCTTACAATTTACAAGGTAACTGAGAGAAGTGAAACGCAGAAGAACACAATAGGTGTTTTTCAGAACTCACGTCTCTTCCTCGCGTCTTAGCTCCTTCCTAGCGAGGATGTGGGATAGAGATGTGACTCCGGAGGGCCGAAGGATACACCCGTGTTCACTCATTATAAGCCTCCTCTCCTTGGCTCCTCAAGGTGCATTTAAGGGATTGGAAGATCCTCCATGAAGGTGGAGAGAGAGCTATTCCCAGGTCACAGGAGGAGAGAGGATGTGAATAAGCACAAGTTAGTATAATGAAAACCACCCACAGTCTGGATGTCAGAAAAACAGAAAAAGCACGGCATCATTTAATGAAGGTCTAATTTTCACAGTTCTGGTTACACTGACTGGTTATAGTGACTGTGTCATTACACAACAGTGATGACATGAGGATAGTGTGATGTAATGAGTCTTCAGGTGGCGTTTGACTGCTGCGTTTGTATATTTGGAGCACTAATTAATGGTCCAAAGTGTACAAACCAGCATTAAATCATAGAGGCTGGTTTGTCATGGCTGCAACATCTGTCCCCTTACAAGATTTACTGAACTGTACATCCTCCGTGTGTCGGTGTGTCATTTACAAAGTGGGATAGGGTCACAGGGTTTGTGTTATGGGTAAACCGCGATAGTCTGCCATGAGAGGAGATGACAGGAAAGGAGAAAAGAACACACTATAGGAGAAAAGAAGAAAGAAATACTGAAAAGTGGTGTGGAAAAATCTAAAAGAGGTAATTAGACGCTGGAGAAAAAATGGTAAAGGAGCGAGAAAAGTGAGGTGAGTAGGACAGAATGAGGAGAAAAGGGAAGGAATGAGAAGACATTTGGAAATGAGAAAGTAGGAGAGTAGTGAGAAAAAGCGAACTGAGGGGAGGTGAGAAAGAAGATGAGCGGGGACCTGAAGAAGGGATGAGAAAGGAGAGGATGAGGAGGAAAAAAGGAGAGAGGCCCTCTTCATTTATTGCTCCAGTGGAGAAGAACGTAGAGCTCTCTAATGGCGCTGCCGCGGTAATAACAATAAAAACCAGGAGAACAAGAGAAAAAGACAGACGGAGAAAGAGAGACAAAAAGAGAGAGGTTAGGACAGAGGGGGAAACATAAAGCATGATTGTTTTCTTTCTACATTTCCATATTTCCCCATCTCACTCCCCCTCTCTCTTTCCTTCTCTGCACCCTCCACCCAACACACACACACACTTTCCCTCTCTTCTTCTTTTCTGTCTTTCTGCTGTTGGCGCTGTGTGTCCTTGCTCTATGCTTTGTTAGGCAGGGCAGTGGCACTGCTGTAGTTGCTGTGTCAGGGCTTTCTATTGGTGGTGATTAATGTATGGAGATGGACTGATCGTCACCAGCCACCAACAATATTCTCACCGCCGGCACAGTGGAGGTGCACACAGGGGGTAGGGGACATGGAGACAGGCAGCACACGGGTGTCAGCAGCACTGAATCATAAACGCTTGTTGTATTCACGCTCACAAACATATACACAAATGCATGCCATTCGTTAAAGGAGAAGAAAGAAACTTTTCATTGCAAATATAAATATTTTTTTACCTTCTAATTATGAGAAATGATTATCTCAGTATTGTGCAGGTGTAAGATATGGGGTGTGGTAATTACAGGATATTTTTCTCATAATGATGAAATCTTTATCTCGCAATTATGAGATTTTAAATCATAATTACAGGATACAAGCGTACATAATGTTTCTGTTACAGAGGTGTGTTAAACTGTGTTTAGTAATGTCTTCCCAGTCGCTCTGGTTCAGTGATCCTTCCGTTTCAAATTGTGCGCTGTACTTTTACTGCAAGGCCAAAAGCAGTACTTTTTTCGACATGTCCCAACATCTCTCCTTTGGGGATCAATAGGCACCTCTTGTGTTAAAAATAATATCAGTCCCAGCTAAAGATGTGTTAATTACAACATAATTTGACACAACAGACAGTATCAGGCCAGGAGTGGCCTCATTACATCATACCTTTATGAATGAATCTGGAAAACTGTACACTGCTGAAAAGCAGAACTATAAAAATAAGATGGAGTGGCGAAAACATTTGTTATTTAATGAGTGTAATTAACAAGTAAAATTTGTGTGATATCTGAGTACCAAATGGTGTGCCAGCTTGGCATTTCTGCCCACACTACATATGTGTGTGTTGTGATTAGGCCACTGAGACAGTAGATAAATTAGCTTTGGGAAGAAAATGAAAGTGCGAGATATACTGGATTGCCCTGTGAGAGTTCATGTAGTAAGTAGCCACACACACACACACACACACACACACACACACACACTGAACCGTCCCTCCCTTCTTTTCTATCCACCTTCCCATCCATCAGGCCATCTCAGGGAGCTGCCCGCGGTTCCACTGGCTGGTTTAATTGTTAATGCTAATTGCTATTTATTGGCTCAGATGCAAATGATAGGCTGGCCAAAGTGAAATTTTATGAGGAGTGAACTCCCCCTCTCACACAAATTGAAAAAGTGAAACAAGAGGAAGAGGGAAATGAGGCGAGAAGAGAGGAGCTTAATGGCGGCTCTTTAATGGCAGAGAGCAAAAATTAAGACTGATTTAAGACACGGAGCTAAATCCCCCCCAAAATCCACTGTGATCCCATCTCAGGGAGACACCCATTTGGCACAGGAGGAGAGGAGACAAGGAGGAGACAAAAAATTGGAAAATGATTTAGTCTTGAAAGCTTGTTGTCAATATTACAAGTTTCAATCTGTGAGATTTTTAAAATTTTTGACTTGATTAAAATTTGCTTGTAGTTCTTGACCCAGAAAGTCATTTAAAAATTAAATAAAAAATACAGGTACAGGAAATACACAATTTTCACAGACAGACAGACAGACGGACAGATGGACAGACAGACAGACAGACAGACAGACATGACTTCCCACTTGATAAGTGCAAAGACACAGTGGAATAATTGTATTAAAGGAGAGCATATGGAGAATGACACTGGGCTGAGGTCAAACTTAGCCAGCGGCTGCCTCTCTCTCGCTCCCTATATACTAACTGAGCTTGCACTTGAGTATCATCCACTTTCTAATACACTCTAAAAGGCAAAGCAGTATTTGCACAGCACATTATCTTAATGTAAGCCTGAGAATGTGTGTGTGTGTGTGTGTGTGTGTATGCGCGCTCTACCATCGACCAAGCACAGGACAAGCTTTGCAGTCCTGTGTGACACAACGGTGTCCTCTTTTTAGTCTCGCTCATTTGTTTTCCATCCATCCAGTACTCCCATCATCCCTCGCTCCATCACTCCGTCTGATTGAAGGGTCTTCTCTCCATCCTCAAGGTGTGATCGCCCTGCCAATTAAAGACCAATCCAATCGCATCTGAGCTTCTGTGTGTTTATGTGTGGGGGAGCAGTGCGTGTATGTGTGTCTGCATGTATATACTTACATATATGAGAATGCATGCACGTGTGTGTGTGTGTGTGTGTGTATGAGAGAGAGAGATGTGAGATCTGGGAGGTTAATGCAGTTAGGGTTATTTCACAGTCCATTAAGAAGCTTATGTTGACCTCCTGACCCTAAAGCCAACAACACAGAATCCATTATCATGACAATAGGACTGTGTGCACACACATGTATGTGTGTGTGTGTGCGTGCGTGCGTGTGTATGGGTGTGTTTGAGTGAGGACTCCATTTGACATAGTTCTACCATGTGGAAAACCTGTATTAGCATTTATCAGAGATGATCAGAAGGGGAAGAGACAGAGCAAAAGATACAGACACCATGACAGCAAGAGAGAGAAACTCCCTGTTGTTTCCCGTTGTGACTGCTGAAGGATTGTCAGTTCCTTCTGGCCTGCAGACTAATTTGTACCATTGTAGATTACAGTGGAGGAGGAAGGACGATCAGTGGCCATGCAAAAATGAACAGAAGATGCTGACAGCACTTTTTTTTTTGGTGGCAGAGGGTGGTGGAGAATTTGATTCAATTACGTAAAGAGCAAAATCTAGTAGTCGCGGTACGTGCTGGCGTGTGATGTGTGTGTGTGTGTATGTGTGTGTGTGTGTAGCTGACAGATGAAGCTATCACTGGAAAAACAAGTTTGTCAACTGTGAAGGCAACCTGAGTAACAGCACAACTGTAAAAAGAATTATTCACCTTGCTTCAACAATATGTAAAATAAATCACAGTGTATAAAGATATCTGTGAATCTTTGGATTGTTACATTTGTTAATTTTATTTTCAAAAAATTATTTACTAGTAATATGATATATAATTCTATATTACTTTTCGCTTCCTGCTTTTTTTCCTTATGAATCCAAAAGTGCATTTTCTTATTAATTCGAATTTCTTAGGAGTCAAAGGGATTTCCTTTACATCATGACACCAGATGCTCCATTCTATGTAAAGAGTCTATTTTACTGAATATGTATGGCACTGCATTTTGTTCAGGATTTAGTGTAGAAAGCAGAGATAAAGATTTCAGTGTTTGTGAACCAATAAACATAATCTGACTCTTGTTTAATTGTATCAACACTGACATATTAAAAAAAAGCAACTTATGATGAAAGAGATGTATTTCAGTATGAAACACTCATCAGAAAACATCCAATAATTCATATGAGAATACACAATTCCACTTTGAGTCAATAAGTCTGTCTTTCTCTCAGTTTCTCTCCTGTAATTCATTTACTTAAATCACTGTCTCTGTCTTTTTCTCATCTGTTTATCCACTTATTTCCCTAACACTGGGAGGCTAACCCTGACCCTCACCTTGCCCCTCACTATCCACACGTCTAGGATGGTTATTGATCCACACACACACACACACACACACACACACACACGTGCGAACACGAACGTACACAAGGGAGCCTGGCCGATGTGTCCATGGCTAATGGGAGAAACGGCCAGTTTGGGTCTCAATGGGTTACAGTTCAGTGGCCTATAAATAAACTTATAGCACCTGAGGGAATGGAAAAATTGAATTCATTACATTTTCGGTCACAGCTTGAAAGACATTATTTGTAAAGAACAAGGTTCACAACAACAGAATTGAAACCTACACAAATGTCCTCCAAGACGAGACAAAAGTGAGTAAAAAGAAATAATAACTGAAAATGATGAATGGTACATTCCTTTGTATTTTGTACCGTTAGCTCTCTATCAGCAGAAAACAACTTGACACCATTGAGTACCAAGTTTATAAGGTGCATATTGAGGGAAAAAACCCAAAGAAATCTTTTTAACACTCTCCCCTTCCCCCTTCACCTCTGCCCTCCCCTCAGATGTTTTGGGGTTGAGTGTGAGTGTGTGGTGTGTGCTGAAATCAGTCACCTATATTATGTGTTACACCCTGTGTTGTTGTGTGTATCTGCCATCATGTAGTTATGTGAGCTTGTGTGACAGCACACATAGACAGCTGAAATTGATACCCGTGTCTTTGCGTCCCAGGCAATATGTTGCCTGTTCAGGAACTTATCAAACTGATGGATGGGAAGGGGGCAGAGCCCTGGGGACCCCTGCCATAATCAACTCCACACACACTCCAACAATTTGAGCAATAACAACTTAAGACAGCATGGTCCTGTGTGCACGTGTCTACCTGAGTTCGTGTTAAATGAAAAGCTTTTATTGATAGTTATGAAAACCCATAACTATCAATGAAAGCAAACTATGCTAAACATGCATAGATGGGCATGTTCTCCTTAGGAGATTCTCTGAGACCCACAGTCCAGTAATATGTTGTATGAGGAATACAAAGAGAGACAAAAGATGGCAGCAAGGGAACAGGAAAGAGGGAGAGACAGAGACAGAGAGACAGACAGACTAACAGAGAGAGAGAGGGATGGTTTTCAGTAAACCTGAAATGAATATTACATTTGCGTATTGTAGTAAAGTGTACAAATAGTTTAAAATCTTGCAAACTTGTACATAGTCAGTTTTTGTAATTGTAAAATTTTGTCAAATAAAACTCAAACAGAAAATTAGATATTTTGAATTACATGTTTATTATTTTGGTTCTTAAGCTTGAATTTTTTGCCCTTTTTCCTGCAAATCTGTTATGAACTCATGTTTCAATCAGCCATCGGCATTGTCATTTGAAATATATTGTTTGCATTAATATAATATGATCATGTTTCTATTGTATACATTATTTAAGGTTTAGGCAGTAGTTAAGAAAATCATTTCCATCATTTCTCAAATAGTTTTCATGGGCACATTTTCAGACTCTAAGGTGTGCAGTGCTTTTGATATTCATCTATGAACCTAACGCATTCAATAATATTCATTAATTCCTCCATCATTCCACTGTCTGAATAAATCCATCCCTTATTTTAACTTGATGTAGAAAATTGAATTTCAGCTGTACATTAAGCTGTGATTACATTTCTATTTGAAACATTTGTCTTTGGTCTCTTGTAGTTTCACCTCTCTGCGCCTGAGTGTGTCTGCATGTCTGTGTAGGCACACACTAACCCTGTTTTAATGACTCTGGAAGCTGTTTATCAGTGAAGGGTATACAATGCTCTGTTGTCAGTACTGTCCAAAAAAGCACTGGGACAAAGAACACACACACACACACACACACACTCACATATGGATGACGACGCTCTCTAAATTGTCCTTCACACGGCTCTCCCTGTATATTGACTGTGTGTCTTTTTTCTCAAGCTGACGTTATTGTCAAATTGTTTCTCAAACGGGACACAATTGAAAAGGCGGACAGTTGTTCAATGGCTCGAGTTTTACCATTGATTACCAATAGGGCCGTCTATTCATCTGTCGACTGGAGGAACGGAGGGAAACTCTGCACTAGTCCCACGACCGCTCTCGTTTTATTTCAGCACACACACACAAACACAGGTAGATATTTGTGTCTGTGCATGTGCACATATGTCCCCTTTCATTTAAATATTGCCCCTGTCCCAGCGCATTCCATTACTTGATACAGTGTGATACCCACAGATCAATTGAAGCCAAGGAGACACCACACACACACACACACACCAGACTGTGTGTAGCCTGCAGGCAGATGGTATCTGCAGTAGACGCTTGTTATTCTCAACAACTCTGATATGGAGATCATTAGCACAAGGAAAACAGTAAAATACGCTGAAACACCTGAAGCGAATACACGAGATAAAACTTTTTACGTTAGAAATCACCATATTAAAGCAGCCATGTGTGTGATTTTTCTCTGTAATATATTGCTGTTAAATCATTGAACACACATGCTGCTGCTAAAAATATGGACGTGAAAAAACATTTCAAAACTGAAGGAAAAACATGCCGTACCTGACAATATTACACACAATATAATTCTGTTAAATAAATATATAGAGAAAATTGCCAAGATAGAATATACTCCATGTTATCCTTGAGCTACATTTCGTTGGTGTTCAGCAGTAAAAAATACTGCTATGTCCACAAACTTATGATAGATTATGTTGCCATATTGTATTTTAGTGAAATGTCCCTTTCAATTTTAGTACAATCCTTAAAACTTGAAACCAGAATGTCCTTGGAGTATGTCAGAGAAAAAGGGATAAATGTGACTCATACACACCAGTGTCCAATACACCTTTGAAATCAGAGGGTCGAGCAGAACAAGTGTTCAGTGACTTAGTAACAGGAAAGGATGCTTTACTTCAGCTTGAAAAACTAAAACAGACAATAATTTGATTTTCTCTCACAACTGCATTAATGTGTAATAAGTAAACAGTTAAGTTAGAGTCAGTTCGTTCAACACCCATAAAAAGGGTATCTTTGGATCTACTGCAAACAAAAAAAGAAATCTCTTAAACTACAAATCCACCCGAACCTTCATCATTTTAACATATTTTGTATTATGCATATGGTACCAGCATTGGTGTCTTTATGTTACATTATTGTCTTAATGTCACAATTTCTGTGTGGTTTTCTTAAGCAGGAAATTCCTCTTGTTGGACATTTGAAAGGAACCGAACTGTTTAAAGCCCCTAAGTGTACATACAAAGTACAGAAAGTACTTGGGCTTGTGAGCATATCTGAAAATCTCCTGCTCGCTAAACATTTACTGTACGATTGTACCAACTGTACATGAACTTGTGAGCAAAGGAATCAGTCAGTAAAAGAAGTTATATCACAGAAGGTAAAGTGGCATGAACAAAAGAGAAGTGAAGAGGGCAAAAGAGAGTGAATAGACAAGTGCAGTGGAGAAGAAGAGGATGAACATTATTTTTCTCCTTCTCTGTCCCTTTCTCCTTGGTGGCACTTTCCAAGCGTAAATAAATTAGACAATGGAAGTGTGTGTGCGTGTGTGTGTAAGAGAGAGAGAGAAACACAGAGCAAGGAAGATAGTGGCAGATACATTACAAGGCCCATGGTGTGTGTGTGTGTGTGTGTATATGTTTGTACTTGTACAAAACCCCTCATTGCTCTGCTCTGTCCCTCCCTCTCTCTCTGTTTGTGAGTGTGTGTGAAAGAGACAGTATCTGAGGGAGCGCGCGGTGCTAGATTGATGTGTACCGCCGGCATGGCCATTTCTGCTGAGAACGGCCACACTCCTCTGCCTAATGATGCCACATCCATCCTGCAGCGCCGAGTGCTACGTGGGTAGGTTTGTGTGTGTTGCGTGTGTGTCCACGAGGCGTCTATCCTGGGGGCTACAACGCAGCACCTTACACAGCCTCTGATCACTCTTTATTTGGCACCGAGCATGTGTGTGTCCATATGTGTGTGTGAGTGTGAGAGTGAAGGGTCCTATGCGCCCATTAATATTAAATATAGATACCCTTGTCAGTGAATTACATCCTCTGATCCCATATCCTCCTCTCAGGGAGGAGAGGTGAGGAGAGAGGAGACACCGGAGGTGAAGGAAGGGAGAGATAAAGTGTGGAGAGGAGAGGAGGAGGACAGGAGGTGAACTGGGGAGAGAGAGAAAGGTAGAAAGGGGGTGAGGAATGGTTCGAGCATGGGAGGAGAGGGGTGTAAGGAGAGAGGAAAGAGAGTAAGGATGTAGAGGGTAGAGGAGAAGCAGGGAAGGGCATGATGAGGAGTTTATGAGGAGAAGAGGAGTTAGAAGGCAGGGAAAGGAAAGGAAAGGAAAAGAGAGGAGAGGAAACTAGAGAGGACACAGAGATGATTATGGTACACTTATCTTGTAAAAAGTGCCTCATAAATGTTTAACTTGACCAAAGAAAGGGAGAGAAAAGGAAGATCAAGAAAAGGAGGAAGAACTGAGGGCGGAGAAAAGGGAGGAAAGAAATGATTCGATGACAGAGGAAGTGCAGGAAGCTACAGATTAGAAGAGAAGCAAAGGGATGCAAAGGTAGAGAAAAGTAAGGGATGGGAGAGATTGGAGGAAATCTAGGGAAAGAAGGACTACAGAGGGGACCAAGGGGTTTAGGGATGGATGGAGGAAAGGAGGAGGGGGCAGCTGATTGATTGTGCAGAGTGTTAGAGACTTGAGGAAAGAGGGATGAGGAAAGGGGGAAAGGGAAAAGAAAACAGAGGACTGAATCCATCACTTGGAGGGAGGAAGAGAGAGGAAAGGATTGGCATGCAAAGATGAAGAAAAGAGGTACAGAAAAGGATCAGGAAAAAGAGAAAGAGAGGTGGCAGCAAAGTAAGCTGGAGATAATAGAGAGGAAAGTGAGATAGAGTAGGAATAGACTGGAAAGATAAAGATGAAGGAAGACATCAACAGACAGAGATTTGTTGGATGAAGATGTAAGGGAGCAAGAGGTGATTGAGTGATGACGGATGGAGGAAAAACAACGGAGTGAACGGCAGCAGCTTTGACCTGTCATCTGTCTGTAATGAAGGAGTGAAGGGAGGAAGAGAGGAAAGGAGGAGTGACAGTTTGATTTTCCTAGCCAGGCGTTCATTCCCATATTCCCTGGCAAGCTCTCACCTGATGGAAAGATGGCAGAAAATCAATAGTCCATGTGCGTAATGGAGTAATGACTCTGAGTGTATGTGTGTGTGGATAATGATAAGTGTGTGTGTATCTGCCCGATCCCTAAGCAATCACACACAGCTTAAGCCAGTCCCAAGGGGTGGGGGCCACTTTAACTAACAACTTCATTACTGCAGCCACACACACGTACATACTCACACACCAAACCATCCCCTAACACAAACACCGCTGATCGGAGGCTAAAGACTCATCTATGGACTTTTTAGATGTTTTACAATGTGACTTGTTTTAAAAGAATTTCACAAGAATTTTAGATTTAAATATTTGTATGTGTGTTATCAGTGATTCACAGGGAACGTGGCACCTTTGTTGTCAGGGACAGCTTGTTGGTGGCCACTGGTGGCGTCGATAGTATAGATATGGATATTGAAAAATACTTTTATGATAAGAAAATGACTTTAAAACGATGACATTTTCTTTAAAGGGCGACAAATACAGTCCAGGTGTTTCAGCATGGTGTCCCTTTGTGAGTGTGTGTTTATCCAAACAGCTCTCAAAGTGTTTCCAGTCTCTGCCAAGTTGTTCTGAGGCTGTGAAAACATTCCCAGTTCTGGGAATGCGAGGCCCTGGTGTGCACACACACACATACACACACCCACACACCCACACACACACAGATGCACCTCAATCAACCAATTAGGTCATCAAGGGGATCTCTCATCACTAAAACAGGCTCTCTGCCATGTCCAAATGATGGGCTGCTGACGCACAAACACACAAGTGCACACAGACGCAGCCGTGATCCTCGTTTGGCTCCAAACTCAAGAGATGCTGAACCACAGAATACACATACATGTGCACACACACACACACACACAATTCAAACACGCAAGTGGCCCCTTCTCATTATGGGTCCACTGATCAAAAAGAATGATGCTCCCTGTAACTATCTACCAGAGGAGGATAGAGAGAAAAGAGGAATTTGGACAAAAGGCGGCCCGTTGCGGCGCGGCGGCGGCACAGACCGGCAGCTCATGGTGGCAGCCCCCTCTGTTTACTAGCAGCTAATTAATTCGCCACATATGCTGAGAACATCTGTCGCTAGTGACCTGCCGGGAGAGCAGAGGACGCACTGCTGCGACGGCCCGCCCCCCCCCCTCTCTCATTAGCACACACACATACAGTTTCATACACACACACACACATAAACATGGATGAATGTATGCACTTGTGTGTGCAGACACACATAGCTTCACGTACATATAACTACATTGAGACACGGAAACAACTTTGATCTGTTATTGGTTCAGGACTGGTCTAAGTTCCTGCAAGATTATTAGAGATTCAAAGACTTGGACAATTCAAAACACATGGCCACTGAACGCACACACACAGGAATCAGTTTGCTACACTCACGCAATTCTCTATAATATCAATATTGACTAAAAACACAAAATATGTACTTTATGTTATGAGGAATAACTATATTTACTCCATATGTAATCAGCATATGAGATCAGCAGCTCATCTCAACAAGCTGGTCACTGATTTTTTTTTTTTTTTAAAGGCTTCGTTTTTTGGATATTTACCTGGGAGGCATAATGGTCTGAACAGTAAACGTGAAGAATTAACTTCTTCCAGAAAAGTTCAATTCACAGATGACCAAACAATGTTAATATTGGTATTCTGCATAGGTGCTCATCAAGATGTAGTCAGTTGAAGGGCAGCCAACAGTCTTAAGTTGTCAAAAATCTGTCTAATGTGGGCAGATATTAGTGTAATGACAGATTCAAGGACTTCCATGACGCCTAGAATTTTCAGCGGTTTCATCGAAATATCTGAAAATACGCATAAACAGAAAACACTCCAAAGACATCAATCAGAAAACAAAAAGCTTTCCAAAATATGCATTTTACAATGAAAATGTTCATTTGGGTCAATGGTGAATTTAGGGAGTTGTAGCCAGCAAACACACACTGATTGCTGAGAAGACATAGTAATACGAGCTGTATGATGAGAGAAATGTGTAATGACAGACAGAAATAGCAGTAAAAGGGGCTCTATCCATATAATTATCATTTACAAAACATAAATCAATCAATCAAATCAAATAAAATAAGCTAATAGTGTGTACTGTATATTTTATAGATGAAATTATGTAAAAATATTCTAAGTCTATTTGGAACCACATTTTGTTCTGTGGCCTCTAACAGTGTTTCCACACCGTCACACACCTATTCCACACCTTCAGTAAAATGTAGCTCTTTTTTTGTCTGCCACTCTGTCCTTCATGCCGCGCTGTGCTGAAGCCAAACTTGGCGAAATAAAAAAGTGAAGCCCTGCAAGTGTGCAAACCGCACCACAAGCAGAAAAACTCCCACCAGCCAATCAGATTCATTAACCTCCACTATCCCACAATCCCCTCGGGGGTACCTACAGAGACAAAGACAAACTCTCTCCCCCTTGTGTCCTGCATGTCCCCCTCTTTCTCCCCCTCTTTCCTCCTCCCACACCCCATAACACTCACCAGGTCCCCACACCCACCCTCACGCACCACCCAACAACCACATTTCAACACAGGGAGAAGCAGGAACATAATTAACAAAATATAGATCTAACTTATAAAATATAAAAGACTAAGAGCCATGATTAGGGGACACTGTGTGAGGAGGGTACAGCACAGAACTGCGGGCCTGGAAATGACCACCAGTCTTTGTTCTTGAAGTGCACTGAGTTGGGCTGGAATGGCATTTTGATTGAAGCTAATGATAGCTGATACTTAATGCACATTACTACATATGGAGACTTTTGAATTCCATGATATTTATGTAAAGTCAGTCAGTCAGCAGTTCATTTACAATGTCACCTCACCTGTTTCTGTTTTCTGCCCACTGAAGGACTCTAACGCAGCCAGCAACCAGGTCAGTCAACCAACCACCGAACAAGTCAACAAGTCAGCCACTCGGTGAAGCAGCCGACCAAGCATCCAGTCAGTCAAGCAGCCACGCAGCCGGTGAGCCCCCCACCTGTCCCTGCTAATTTGGTGAGGAATCAATTAAGGCAGTGTTTGCTGAGTTCTCCTTGCCTTCAGCTCATCTGCTCCTCTCTAATGCAATTGTCCTGTGTGCTGCGTGCAGAGCGGCATAATAAAGTGATAAGGCTAATCAGGTTGGCTGCTCCTCTCCTCTCCCCATACGCACACTACACTTATTCTATTAGATGTGTAATGAGATTCTGCACTCCATCAACACGATGCCGCTATGTGCGTGTGTGCATGGGAAAAAGTGTGTGTCTTTATGTGTGTGTGGAAGTATGAAAGTGTGTGTGTTTGAGCGAGAGAGCTTCTGTTCTTGCAGAGGAAATTTGCTCCATTTACATTCTATCATTAGCTTGAAACAAATGTGCCCTTGAGCTTAGCGCCCCTGTCTCTCTCCGCTGCAAACACTTTACTTTGGCAGGCGATCATAGTAACATGCGCGTGCACGCACAGGCGCACACAGACACACACTCCTGAGTAAGACACTTCAGCATATAATTGAATACAGAAATGCACAAACACACACTTAAATGAAACTAACGGCACAAAGTATTACTCAAATGAACGTGTAATGCTGCATGTGCGGTTGTGAGATCATTAGCTTAGGGATCATCTTACTTTTCATTATGTAAACATGCACGTAAACAAATATGCACGCAAACAAACAAAACACACACAGACTTTCACTTCCATCCAGTCACTCATCCCCTCATTCCTCCATCTAACTACCACATCTTAACTATCCTACACACCAGTCCATTCAACCACCCACCACCTGACACACACAGACACACACACATACACACCCCCCCCACCCAGACAAGCAGAGAGAGCGATGGTCGAGTAGATGTAGAGGACACGGGGCTCTATGATGTGTAGAACAGTTCTGGTCAATGGGCCAGATAATGAGTTGCCATAAACAGCAGCAGTCTTCCACTGTCCAGCTCAGCTCATTACTGTAGCTAGCATATGTAATCAGTGTGTTGCTGGGGCGTGTCTTAATGTACTCTACTCTGCTGTTTCTCAAAGACAGAGCCGGGCCCACAGGGTGGGTCACAGGAAGGTAAGAATGGATCAGTGGATCATCCTACGGAAAAATATTGGTGATTCGTATTCAAAGCAGCAAACACTGGCCGAGCTACAAGGCCCAAGTTTGCCACCTTCCTATGAATGTAATTTATGCTAATTAAGCTACTAAAGAGTGCACTATGTTGTGCAAAATACTCCATTTTAGTGGCCCCAAATGTGTTGTTTTAATGAAATAAAAATTGAGAACAATGTTGAAGCATGAAGTCATTACGGCTGCAATGTTTTTTATCCCAAGGAATATATAAAGCACAAGCTTATATATTCCCTCTTTTGCGACTGTCTTCATTAACATAAACCAGTGGGAAGACAAAACAACAGAGGGTATACAGTATATGGGTATTTTGGAGGCCAGAAAGCTGTCACAGAGATGTAATTAGAAAACACACACACACCCTCACACACATACAAACACAATATCAAGCTGTGCACATCCTCATTAACTCCTCGAGTATGATAAAACACGATTCTCTCTCATCCCACCCAAGATTCCATAAAGAGGAGATAGTATTTCAAGCTGCCGACACTAAATCTCTAATTATAACTTTATTTGAAGAAAACAAGGGAGCACTTAATAAGCAAATGAGAGTGATAATAACTTGGAATATGGATTGGACCTAACAGACTAGATTATAGGGGTGAACCCCTGCTGAGAGAGAGCAAGAGAGAGAGAGCGGGAGAGAGAGAGAGTTGTAAATAACGTGACAGAATGAGTAAATTATGAGGCTAAATACTCAAAGCTGTAATTATGGCTTTCTTTGAATAGACAGAGATGAGTGGGTATGAGGATGATCGGATAAAAAAAAAAAGTTAACTGCCTTCTTCATTTGCTCTCATTCACACACATCCTTCATTCTCTATTGTGCCTCTCACTTCTTCTGTCTTGGTCTGAGTTTTTCATTGTGTTTTGTTCACTCAGATTTTAAAAACGTAAAATTAGGAGACCACATTATACAAAGTGACAGCCCATCAATTTGCTATGTACCTTGCAGGCCTCTCCTTTTCGCTTGATGCTGTATTTCCTGCAACTGCACCCAACCGCAGTTGGATGTGCACACTATTCACCTTTTTCCTGGGTGGTTTTTAACCATTGCTAACAGGCCATTTAAAGGGAAATTGTTATTCATTTTGACATCCTGACAAAAAGGCAAAGACCTCAGATCCACAACATCATTAAATAATGTCATGTGTCTTCACCCACTGAGGTGTCTGAAAGAATCCTATTTAATCTTTTGTTACTGTATAAGTCAGTGCAGTTGTAGATATGAATGAGTGATGCTGCAATGACTTTACAACCCCAATTTAACACACGTTAACAGCTCTTACCAAGGTCTCTCTCTCCCTCTTTGTCTATCACACTCTCTTTTAGTTTCTTCACTTCCTCTCTGTAACCCTTTTCATTCGTCTTCTGTCTGTTTCTACACTGTTCCCAAATCTCTTTAGATTTGTAGGGAGCTACAGGATATGAAATTGACTTGTAAAGACGAGACAAGTATTCACAGAGGATTGTTCCATTCAAGGTTGATTTCATTTTATTCGCTATCAGGGCTGTCTGTCTGTTTGCATGTTAAAGATATGAGCTGGGTGTGCAAGTGTGTGTGTGTGTGTGTTGCTCTGCACTTAGTGTCTCTGCCATTCAGCCAGCTGTACATATGTCACACAATCTCACTTTCTATACATGGTTATATTTGACATATGCTTAACGGGGGCCAGGGGGATCGCTTGCAGCATTGTGTGTAGGTGTGTGTGTGTGTGTGTGTGTGTGTGTGTGTATGTGCGCGCGTGTCCCTGAACAGCAGTCTGTGCTCCTGTACCAATCCAATGAAGTTGTCTGAGAATGACAGCTTCATTATCTTGTATGAAAGTGGGACAAATGGAGGCTTGTCTCTCGATCACGCTGAGTGTAAGTATGGAGAGCTGAAAAATAAAAACCATCACACACACACACACAAACACACACGAAGGACAAGCAACTACACTTTCCTTTCTTTGCTTTATTTCTTTCCTAACTTGTCTTAGGCTTCAGTCTCTCCAATCTCTCTCTCTCACACTCTCTCCTGGTGAGCAAGTGTGTGTGTGTGAGTGGTGAGTGTGTGTTGGCAGCTGGGACCAGTAAGCGATGACTGTGTCTAAATGTTGATTACTGGGAGATGCTCTGTTGTTCTGAAATGAGGTGGTAGGGGAGGTGTGTGTGTGCGCGCGCGTGTTTTGGGGGGTCGCTGGCAGATGTCAAACAGCTGAAGCCTCACACAGACGTGCTGACAACTCTCTTAGTAACTGGGTACCTAAGGGGGGCAGGACAGGTGTCTGTGTGTGTGTGCATTTGTGTGTGTAAAACAGAGAGAGAGAGAGACAGAGAGAGAGAGAGAGAGAGAGAGAGAGAGAGAGAGAGAGAGAGAGAGAGAGAGAGAGAGGAAAACAGACATGACCTACCCCCTCCATCCCATCCCATCTGCATCCTGACATCTGACAGGGGCATCACACCAGACCAATCCACCAATCCATGTGTGTGCGTGCGTGTGTGTGCGTGCGTGTGTGTGTGTGCGTATGTGGTGCCTCATATCCAATAGAAAGGTAATAGTATGTAAATGACCCCACATATGTCATCCATGAGAAGATGGGGATGGACACACACACTTTTTCCCCTCTCTATTACACTCACACACACACTTTATGCCCTCAGGGTTGGGGGGTCTCTGCCCCTGTCTGATTTCTTTGGGTCAGTTTCTCACACTTCTGACAGGGTCACACACCTTTCCTCTCATTATTAACCTGCAGTAAAACGCCACACAGCCAAACCTTAAGTGCGTATATTGGTGTGTGTGACTGATTTAGAGAGAGAGGGAGAGTGTGTGTGAAGAGAAAAAATGACAAACTGTTCCTGCGTAGCTAGGAAGGAGATTGAGAGATGGAGATGGAGAAACTGAGGTGTACAGAAAGACACTTGTGTGTGTGTGTGTGTGTGTGTGTGTCCTCCGGGCATTACCTATCACATTAGTAGTATGACAGACTGCCCAGCCTCCTCTCTCATTTCCTGTCAATCAAGCACAGAACATCACATTCAGCCAACAATACCTCACTTTAAAGAGAAAAAACACCCAATTACAGTTTTAACACGCTGCCCCTGTGCTTTAGGACAGTTTAATGCATATCTATGAACATTCAGCACCATTTAGTAGCCTTTACCCTCACGGCTCCCATCTGTAGCCAAATCCCCGCAGCCATTTCCAGTCCAACATGAGCTAACGTGTTACTCTCACTTTAATTTGGTAATAATATCATTCAAAATTGCCATGAGGGATAAGAAGAATCGTAAATATTTTGTGAAAAATAATGGATGCATGGAATATATAAGTTGTCACCTCTTATTGAGGCTTTCAAACTGATCACTGCAACAGAGGAAGAACAGAGGCAAGGAGATCAAAGTCATGGAAAAGGAAAAGGACATGGAAACATACTGCAGAAAAAATAGGAAAAAAAGTGAAAAGTGAATGTGTGTGTGTGTGTGGGTATACATGCATGTCCCAGATCGTACTTTTTGCCTGCATGATTCACCGCGTGCTGTTAGATTTATAAATAAATCAAATCCTCTCTAAATTCCATCACAGTTACTGACAGGATTACAGTGTGTGTGTGTGTGAGGTGACAGGTGATGAGAGAGTCCAGCACTGTGGTCACTGCTGACACACAATAGGATTATGACCAACACCTACCTGTGTGTGTGTGTGTGTGTGTGTGTGTGTGTAAGCAGAGCAGTGACCAACGGGAGAGGCTCCTGAATGATAAACAATGACTACATCTCTCTTTGTTCCTTCTTCCTTTGTCTTTATCTATCACTCCATCTATCTCTCCAACCATCTGGACCCTATGTTCACCCCCCTCACACACCTATCAGCCCCCAGCCTTAACACACATACACACATTAATGTACACATGTTGAGTGATTCACACGTGTACATATCTGAATTTTCAACAAATGCACAAAACTATGTTTTCACACAATGTTTGCGTGTCTTGCATGTACAAAAGTATTATTTGAATATTCTACACATTTGTTTGGTACTGTTGCAGCATCACAAGCTGGCCAAAGAGCAGCTGTACAGCGGTGCACATATAGAAGTCATCCCTCATCTCTCTTTATTCTCACTTCCTGAATCAATACTAAATGCCCCCCCCCAAGCAATGAACAAATATAGTCATGTATTCATGTATGTGTAACATGATGTTTAATGTGAGCATGAATTCTCCCTATATTGTTTTGAAGGTAATATCTGCACATGTGTGAATGTGTGCAATGTGTGTGGGTGTGTGTCTCTGGCCCCCCAGGCTCACTCCATCAACCTCCCTTCACCACCAGCTGTCTCCCCTCATTTACATACTCTCTCCTCCCACTAATGGAATTAGCCACAAGTTTCCTGAGGTGAGGCAACACACACGCACACAGACAGACACAGACTTATAGACACAAGTGTGTGTACAAGATATTTTGGTGGTGATGTGTGTGTGATTTGGGGATGGGCTGCGAAGGTCAATCAGAAGACACAAAGACCGCGGCTCAGTCCAAAAGTACTGTGCCAAAACACAGGGAGAAACTAAAACAAGTGATTATCAGATTTTCCTCCCCAACAGAGCCATGATGCCTTTCGGTTCAGAGCTTTTTGGGCTTAATACCAACTCTAAGTAAGCCAGATATAAAATAGTTCAAGTATTAAGATGTGTTAGTTACTGTACCTGTTCTGCTTAGTTTGGCTTTGAAAATGTTGTACTTGCACATTTAATATGTAAACACACACAAATTATCGAGACTCCTGTGCAAATCTTCTCTGACTGTGGACAGTATGTGGCGCTGCCACTCGCCAGCAGCCACCAATTTTCTATCTTGACCGTACAATGGTGGATAAACCCTCCACAGAAGTCAGGACGGCAGACACCACTCCCCAGCTTCTGTGGCAGGCCGAAACATGCCATGCTAGCTCTTGCTAACATTTCATTTACTACCATTTACCAGGAGGATGAGTGCACTTTGGGGCCTTTTTCATAGAGGGCACTTTGACTTGTCACAAAAAAAAAAAAAAAAATGGTGAAAGTAATCAAATGAATGAGGTGAATTCCATTTAGCTCACTGTCACACTGTCATGGCTTACTGGGACACTTGAATAGAAGACAGCCATAGTTAATGTTATAAGTAACAACTGTGAAAAAGGCATGGTCCCTGAAGTCCCTGAACTTGGTGTACGTTAAGTCACTTTGGAGTGTTTGTCAAATGAATGTGATGTTAACATGCTTTTAATGGCTCTAATTCAGTGAAAAAACATTCAGTAGTAGAAACAAGTGTCTCAATAGTGTTGATCTGAGAATGTGTGTGTGTGTGTGAGAATTGCTTAGAAATGTGAATCTAAATGGCAAACCCATTAATTTAATCATTACAGAGCAACATCATCATGTCACTGTAGTGGCCACAGATTAGAAAAGCAAATCCTTGGAAGATAAACAATTGTCATTATTGGACTTCTAAAGAAAATGTACTCTCAGGATAGAGCTGAACGTGAACAGGTCCAGGCCCAGGTTAGAAACTCCCCTTCCCACTCCTCTTCCTCTCTCTCCTTACCATGACCTTGAGAAAGTTTTGCAGGCCCCAGTTACCACGCTACCCCGGCCTTTTTTCTCCTTCTCCTTGCTGTCTCCTCTGCCCTTTTTCTCCAACGTTGCTCTGTTTCTTTTTGTTTTGTCCTCCATCTCTCTGTCAGCAGGCCCCTTCCATCAATACAGAACTGTCAGTCATTGCAGTGACAATTGGCAGCTGTCGATACAGTGTAGAGGGCCGCCAGTCTGTATATAGGCTTCAGCTCCTAAAATGCTATCAGCTGCCAATACATAAACACACACACACACAAGCACATGCACCGTTTGACATGCACAAACACACACACATGCACACACACACACACACACACACACACACACACACACACGCACCTTATTCTCTTTGCATCCTCATCACACTTGATCATCGCTGACACAGGGAAATTTGGTTTGGTAGCAACAAGATCAGATCAGATGAGGAAACAAAGAACCACCTTCTGACTATTCAGTCTTTGGCGGCGGCGGCGCACACACACACACACACACACACACACACACACACACACAATCATACTGATGAAGGTCTTTTGATGGAGTCACTGACACATGGCTCCCCCTACTGGAGACCTATAAGACCTTTGGCAATGACATTCCAGTCCCTGGTTACACTGTAGCACATTAACATTCATTAATTGATTCAATCATCCATCTATTCATTTAATCACTCCTCCTTCTTTCTGCCATCCTTTCCCCCCCACTTTATCAAACTCTTCCTCCTTTCCTTCCTGCTGTCTTCTCTTATTCATTTGGTTGCTAAACTTGTATCCTTGCACCCTTCCTTTTCATCTTTCCATTTTTTGTTTCCTCCCATTTACCTCTTCTTTTTCATGCCCTTAATGCCCTTTGTAGTTCTGCAATGCAGGATCAAAGCTTCTTCCTAGTTTAGGTGTAAGAGCAGAAGAATCACAACCATTCATGATGTACTCACCAAAATAAGCAGTGAGATCTGGGAACACAATGACATTACCGGAACAAAGTCAGAGAAGAAGAAACACGAGTGATCAGGAGATCAGACAGAAAGTGAGCACAAAATGTCAGTAATAATCCGCAACTATGAGAAGCAAGCACCATGGCAAGTACGGTAGGTCAAAGTTAAATAGTGGAACATGAACATGAACAAAATTCACGTAGAGCTAAATGCTCATACAGGAAGAAGCTGCAGAGATGGAGAGTGATCAATTTCTGAAAGCAGGCAGCAGCGTGGCATTGAGGATGCAAGGCTCAGCATTGTCATATGCACACCGAATGATTGGAGGTTGTATGGGCCATGTGACTATAACATGACATTGGGCTTGCCTGAGCCACCGCAAGTCACCATTAGCCTGCATATGCAATTCAAAACAAGTCTAACCTGGAGGTTTGTTGAAAACCTGTACGATCCTCGAAATACTTTCTTGCTCTGTCACCCTTCTTTTTAGTGTTGCTGCTTTTTTTTTTTTTTTTTTTTTTCAGCAATAAAGTGGAGAGTACCAAGTTATTACAGAGCTGTGATAATCCCCAATTTTCCTTTTACTATATTTACATTCAGACTACTGATCCCAGTTTATTGATGCCTTTCATACCGCTACATCCCTTTTAATTTGTGGCCTAAGTTGCTGACTTAGGCCATAAATTAAAAGAACTGAGAGCAGCAGACGCATATAGAAGCAAACAGAACACAGAAAACACAGAACAGAGACAGAAAGAATCTAATGACAGGAACTGTGAGAGGAAATGCCTGCCTGTCTGCGTTCTCTTTTACGCACCCATCCATATGAGAAATGTGATTACAAATGAGAGTGTGAGTGAGAGAGCGGAGTACCACAGCTGGCATGGCATCTGGCTTGGCATATCGCTGCCCGGCCTCGCCCGCTGCCTGTGCGCTCTAATGTGGCTGTCGACAAGCCCATTAAGAAGCCATTACTAAATGCTCTGTCTCTGCTCCTCTTCCACGCCTTATAGCACAGGCCCGGGGGAATGCCAGAAACATGGAGGAGAGGGAGCGCGGAAGAGTGAGGAGACCGACAGTAAGGTAAGAAGGGAAAAACAGGTGGAGGAGAGAATGAAGATAGCAAAGTTTGTGTTAGAGAATTAACAAGTAGATGGAGTGATAATACTTTCATGTCCTGTGTCTGTGCCAGGGAGAGCGAGTGATGGAGGACAGCAACTCTGAACTCACTTTATACGTCACCATCAAAACAGACAACTGCATAAGGAAGTTCTGCCTCAGGGCCAAGTAGGAGAAGGTTTCAGACTGAAGTCTTCACTTGCAGAGACAGTTCAGCGCTTGTCTAAATAATTTAGACTCTAATTTTACAAAAGTCTTTCAAAAGGTGCCAGAATAAAGAATGATGATACATTTGTGGATGTGTGACCTGTATCACTTCATCCTGTATCATCCTTCATCCTGTATCTCAAGACACTAGACTAGTCTTATTCAGGCTAATCATAGAATTCAAACATGTTTATAAGTTTTTTACAACTGTGTTGACAATAAGTTGATGATTATGAAATTAGCACACATTTCTTCTAAGTACCAATGCTGCTTGTTGTTGACCTTTTGTTTCTCTTAAAAAAGATGAGTTGTGATATTTAGCAGTTACATACCCAATCTACACAACAAGCAGAAATTCAATCAGACTCTATTCTTCGCATTGTAATGTGATGTGTATTTACATGCATAGGTAAATATACAGTATGTGTTGGCCCCAGAGTAGGGGAGCTGTTTAGTATCTTTTCTATTGCTGGCACTATCATAGCCTACAGGCACACATGTTGTCTTCTGTTAAACTTTCCCTCTCTGTGACTCTGATTCACACACATTACGACACTACGATTGACACATTAGGCAGGAGAACACTGTAGTATGTTCAGTAAGTATGTTGTCTTGAGGAAATGGCTGCATGGCTGCTATTACTACGACTTGGCTGACAACACTGAACTTAAACACTCAAAGGAAGAAATGGTTCGGATGAACACATCAGGCAGTGAAATAAATACAATAAATACAATATGCAATATTTCTTTATTTGTACTTCTCTTCATTTTTTCAGGCCAGGAGGATGTGTGTCACACGATGCTGTCTGCCTTGGAGTACAGATGACGTCGCAGATGTCAAACACGGTCTTGAACTGGTGGGGAGGAGAGGGAAGGCAGAGAGCGCACAAAGACAAGGGATGAAAATGATTTTTTGGGGGGAAAAAATAAAAAGGGAAAAATAGAGAAATGGGACATTAAAGCTTGTTTGCCTTGATGAAATCAAAATAATGCAAAAAAACAAAAAGTGAGTGAGTGAGTTTGTGTGTGTGTGTGTGTGTGTGTGTGTGTGTGTGTGTGTGGGTGGAGCGGTGAATTGCTCTTTTCATGAGTGACTGTGACAGGTTTCTCATCAGGCCCTCAAGCCTCCTCGCAGTTAGAGACCATGTACAGCACAGCCCCCAAACAACGAACACACACACTCACATTAATGCATGTAGAACTGGGTGATGATGTAAAAGACAGAGTTTTCTGTAGAACTAGAGAGTACCGAAGACACGGTTGGTAACACAAATGTGAGTGTGTTTTGTGTGTGTGTGTGTTTGTGCGCCTGCACCGGCTGCTGGAACTAAGCGAGGCTCTTAATCACGGTTGTAACGGGCAACATTACCGGCAGCGGCAGCAGGCTAATGATGAATGCCCGAGTCTCTGTGCAAACCCTGACCTCCTTTTCTGCTGCGATGCACAAAAAGCTCTACTTCTCTCACCAAAACACACACATACACATTTATTCAAGTACACACACACACACACACACACACACACACACACACACAAGTATGCATCAACACATACATCTTGACAAAAAAACACTGCTGAGGCAAATGAACATGGATAAAAATGCTTGCGCACACACACACACACTTTGCTGTTCCGTAGGTGGTTCTGAGCCCACTTCTATAACCAGCGTCGTTGCTCAGGGAATACACTGCCCATGCGAATAGGTATGTATGGATATGTGTGTGTATGTGTGTGTGTGTAAGCGTGAAATGATACAACCTGTTCTCCAATTTGCCCTCTTAAACAATCACTTAGATTACCTAGAAAGCAGATAGAAAACCCCCAAAACATATCTTAAGCTTGGCACTGCAAGAAGACAGCGAGAGAAAAATTGAGAAGTAAATGGGAGAGAGAAAGAGAGAGAGAGGAGAAATAAAGAGTATTAAATGAAATGTAAATGAGGGAGAAAGAGCCGGAGAAATAGAAATAAAAGAGGGAAAGAGAGATCAGTACATGAGAGAGACAGATGGTAAAAAAAGAAGTAAACGAGAGAGATTTTGTAACAGAGGGAGTGAGCAGTTATAACCGAGTGTAAAGTTTTGATGAAGGACAAACTAATGTCAGGGACTGGGGCGGTTCGGGCTTCCTGCTCCCCGGCTACCACATGTGATCCCGCCTGTCACTCACACTCCATCGCCATGACAATCATCGTAATGCAGACGCCTGGGGGCGGGGACAAGCCTGTCCTTGTAACAAACAGAACCCCTCCGCAATCTGACGCCAACAACTGGCGAGAAGATCTCAGACACACACACACACACACACACACACACATACACACATACACACACACACACACACACACACAGGGACATGCTAGATTAATAGAAACTCTTACATACAAAAGTTGAAGCACATTTCACTTTAAATTCAGCTTCATTGTTTTTTCGGTAACAATGATGTGATGTGATGTGCTGCTGTCACGGTGTCCAGAGCATGCTGCATGTTTTGTCAAACACATTCATTGTGTAATATGCAGCATGTGGCTGCCTGTCCATCTGGATATGTGTGTGTGTGTATGTGCTTATACATTTAGTCATCATATGCATTCATACAGTGCATATGAGTTTGTGATCGGTGTGTTCACATATCATATGTGAGTGAGAGAGGAGTGAGAGAGAGACAGAGAGATGGTGTACGTGTGTGCATGTGTGTGTGTGTGTGTGTGTGTGTGTGTGTGTGTGTTTGCCATGGGGTAGAGAGCAGGGACTTGTCAAGCTGAGGAAGAGATGGCAAACTGGATGGTGATGCCAGCCCTGTGTGACAGCTGCTTCACACACATTCGCACACACTTGCACGTACACACATACACACATGCTCTAAACCCCCAAACCTACCCTTGCACACACTCTAGAGCTGTGAAAGCTGGGATGCAGAAAGAAAACGAGACTGGTGGAACCTCCTTTTCACTGGAGGCTGATTAGTGTGTGTGTGTGTGTGTGTGTGCGTGTGTTTGCGGGAGGTGATGGGCTGGCGGGGAGGGTGGGAGTGTGGGGGTTCAAAGTGTCACATCAATTTGTGGCTATGCTGTTTCTGAAAGAGGCTAACCCCACTGCCACTTAAGCTTAGCACAACAGTGACCAGCATACTGGCAGACAGGACACATGAATACAGTGCATACACACACACACACACACACACTTATACATGCATACAGTGTACTTGCAAGCCTACACAGAAATGCAGGCACACACAGTTTCTACAGAAGTCAAATTCCAAATCCTTAACAAGGTGCAAGTATATCGTTATACACATGCATTTATATATCATTTTGAATTGCTACTGCAAGACACTGTTGTTTCAGCTGAAAAATATCAGACAATATCTATGGTATTTTACATACAGGATGACATCAGTGCAGCAAGACTTGGGAAGTGCAACACCATCCAAACAATCTAAACAGGCCTTGATGCATTTGAAGACATTATTCCAACATCTCCGCACATCAGTGCACACACAGTTGAGGTGAATATCATTTTTTGCAAATCTATCAAAGAGCTTGCCTGAAATTGTATTTTGGTGGGATGCTCCATTGTGCCTCTGAGCCCAGAGCGCAAGCAGCCAACTGAGGTAAGGTTGCTGGTTAAAAACCCCCAGGGGTGACCTGGCGAGGGCCCCAGACCACTTTAACCACTCGTCTCCATTAACAGGCTCCCAGATATCATTATGCTCCCAGGGGACCAGGCGTACTCTAACCAACCATTTACCCTCTCTCCTCTATTTCTCTCTCTCATCTCTCCCTCTTGCCATGATGTTACTCAATGAAAAAAGACAGCGGGGAGAAAAAATATGAGATTGATTTATTTGCTTCAGTGTTCTTTGGGATGGAGTCCTCTCCCTCTCTTTTTTCCTGTTTCTCTCTCTCTCTCTTTCACTGCAAACTGAAACCAATTAGCGAGCAGAGCACTTGTAGCGGGGAATGTAGGGCAAGCGAGGAGTAATAAAAAAGTATTGACTTTTCTGTGACTGTACGCGGCGTGAAAGGGGTGCCGCGGCCTTGTCCGACATGAAAGGAGCTCCATTAATTTCACTTATTTCACCCAGGCCCCTGTCAGGAGGCCTTAATGCGTCCCAGGCACACTTCTCACATGCAGGCACTCAGACAGCGCAACGCAGCTCCAGCCTGGTTACCAAATGAGTTTACATTATATATCAGAGTGAGAGAGAGGGGGGAGAGCAAGAGAAAGGAGTAATTTCTAATTCCCTGGTTGAGACACAAAGCGAGGCCTTTCATACGTAGCTAATTTTGCCCCAGCCTCACCTCATCATCCTCCTCCCACCTTGCTTTCCCTCTCTCTCACATTCTGCATCATGTAAAAGCCACAGTTACGGTAAAATTAAGTACAATAACAAAACGGGACTTTCACATATCAGCCTGAGAATAAGACAGTGAGGCACATTGGTTTCAAACAATGTGAGGTGAAACCGAAGTAGACAATGTACATGCTGGTAAATTTCAGCTCCAAAGGTGTAAAAGGCTGATTGTACAATACTATTTTTTTATTTGGTTGCTCTTTTTTTTAGAAACCTATTTTAAGATACACAAGAAAGGTTATGACATACTGGATTAACTGAAATCAGTTTCCTGCACGTGCTAGAGTGGTTTTCACATAATTTAGAGCGCTCTGCCTTTTTGAGTGGCCACTCCAAGCACTTCCAGCTGAAAACCTCTGAACTTTTCAGAAAGGTGCTTTAATTGTGCTTTAATCAGACAGAAACTATCATAACAGGGACAGAAAAGTCCATTTTAGGGAGCACTGAGCAGACTGGCTGGACACTGAGCTGACGAGGCGATGATATTCACTGCACCGGTGTCTTCGATGGATCATGTCATGCATTCACATCGCTCTACGGCTGTCAGACTGAGTGCTGACAATGGGGACACTAAAAACATCTGTACAATGAATGAGGGCAAGCATCCTCTGGCTGGTGAACATAGTGAAAATAACAATGTCAAACAAATTATTAATAAAAAGCAAAGGAGCGATGCAAGTCTATCACACAACGGCAGTCAGAGTGGTGATACATTGTCATAGATCCACCTACAGCTTTTCTTTGTCTTACAGGAAAAGCTCTTCACCCCAGCGCCCCACAGCACATAGCCAGTGCTTTTCTGCCAGAAAGAAAGAACCATGTGGGCATAGGCCCGAACCCTGTCAGCACACTGCTATCTCCTGCTTTATCATGTGCCCAACTTTGTCATCTTAAAAGAAAATACACAAATCTCAGCAAACAGTTTATCAGCTAGGACCCGCTATATTGTCACACAGCTTGTATGTTTTCCTCTAAAAACATGATAGTAATTGTTGCCATTCAGATCCTAAATCCACATCTGGTGTACAAAAAGTGTTCGGTGCATGGTTTGCCATGGTTAAATAAATCCAGTTAGCAATGAGAGGCACAGTGAACTTTTCTCATCTGACTCATCGGCCTACCGTCACAAGGTAAAATTCATTTACCTAGAAATTTAGCAGCATTGCTAAAATTGTGTGTGTGTGTGTGTGTGTATGTGTGTGTGTGTGTGTGTGTGTGCACGTGCGCATGTGAGCCTGTGTTTGCATGTGCCTGCATGCAAGCCTGTGTATGGCATGGACACACACCCCTTGAGTATCTGTGTGTGTGTGTGAAAAAGAGCGAAGAGTGAGAGGCTATCTGCAGACAGAAACTAATCAGTGTGTGTGAGATAAGAAAGCAGCCTTTATGGTGTATGGTAATCAGCCCCCCCTCGGCCTGCCACCGCCATGCATAATCACCGCGACTTATTCACATGATTGATGAAATATGCGTCTGTGAAATCCAAGCTGCTTTTGTTATCATCCTGTTTTTCCCCTCTCCCCCCTCTCTTTCCTTTTTTATCAATCTTTTTTTGTCTTTTTCAACCTCTCTGTCTCTCTACAGTGCTCTACTCTACTGCTCTACAGTGGCCAAAGATGTTTGGAACCATGTACAAACAAGAAATTACACACACAGTATGGGGTCCCTCTTGAAACTATCTACATGAAACTATCTACACACATTTACACACACCACACATACTTTTCTCTCATGGAGTAATAATATGATGCATGAGAGATGCATGAGAAAAGCAACATTGTCTGAAGAGGAACATGAAGAAGAGGAAGAGGGGAAAGAAAGAAAGATAAGGGTAAGAGAGAGCGAGAGACTAAATGAGAAGACACATTAATTGTTCTGTCCTGGAGAGAGAAGTGTTGACTGGATTAGAGGGTGATGAGAGAAGAGAGAGAGAGAGATGGAATGATAGATGGAATTAGATGGATAGATGCTTCAGAGAGCTCTTGTCATTGACACTCAATCGCATTAATCACAGAGTGGATGCAGAATTCACAACTAATGTAACACGAGGAAACAAAGATAAAACCCATTTAAACAAAAAGCAACGACATGTCCATACGGTGACACAACTACCTGCACATAATGACAAAACAGTAATTACAGTAATAATCAGGAAAACAGTCTCATACATGAATCAAGATTCAGAAAAGTGGCCTTCGCCAGATTTGACTATTACAACTTGAAAAACACAACATCTCTATTGACTGAAAACTGGCCCATGTTTTACCTACAAATGTTGGCGGCATGCATTTTATCTGCCATCCTCAAATATTGCTCAGTATTCATCATGTCTTTTCTTATTAGCAGATTTAGTCACTTTTTATACGGCGTATACTTCTCTGCTACTCCTAATCAAACCAGATCAAATCAAATACATACACACTTACATTCCTGGTAGATTACTTTGGAATGTGAATGCCACATTTTTCTATATACCTGGCAATCACTGCTACAAAAAATAAAGTACTTGCTGTTGTGATAACTTTCCACAGTTGTAAAATCCTGCCTAATAATATTATAAACTTCTGTGCAGTGTTTGGTCTCTGAAAAGCTTTTAAACTCATGGATTCACTCCAGACCAGATCGTATTTCATTGTCCCACTGTTGCCTGAAACAACCCGCCCCCACCAGCACGGCCCCTAGTGTTGTAACGCTGGGCCACTTTATATCTGAGCGCCCACTTCGAAGGGTAAAAAGGTTTCGGCCTGGGACTTGCAGGACTTAGCTAATGCACAATGTAGGAAAGGACTAGGAGAGACAAAGCTTGGGAAGAGAGCCGGGACTAGGACTGATTTGGGTTGAAAGTAGGTACGGGGGGAAGGTGGGGGCTGAGACTGAGGGTAAGATTAAGACTGGGGCTAGGGCTGGTGAATTAAGGCCCCCAGCCTCAGGGTGCTATTACACATCTATAATGAGAAATGGAGAAGAGGGGGGCTTGTCTTTGCACCTCGGCACACCTTAGATTAAATATGCACAATTCCCATGCAAAATGGGCCAGGAACAGCCAGGACCAGCGTTGCTGTCTAATCCCCTGTGCTGGAGTTGTTTCAGCCAGGGTTAACAGGCTCATCAGTCAACACAGGCTGCTTAGCACAGGACATCAAGGCCATTTGCAGGTTTAAGTGTTTGTGATTGCTTCCTTTTCCAGGTCCCACCGCCACCCCAACCCCCCACACATGCTCCCCATACTAGCTAGTGAGCATATGAGCCCGCAATAAGACACACACAGAAACACATGCACAGACACACTGGCATGCATATATATCAACCATCTAATAGCATAGGTAAAGGTGTGGCTTTCACATAAACATCAGGCTGCTTACCAAATGTACAAAACAGAGCACACATATCACAAACACACACACATATAGAAAAGATGAGATTCCCCACACACAGTGACGCATGATTTCAAGCATAAACAGTTTGTATCACCAGAAGACACTTATTTTGCCTATGAGAGAGAGAGAGAGACAGACAGACAGACAGACAGAATAAAACAATTGACTGAGTTTCCTCGGGAGTAAAATAAGACATAGAAGGTAAGAAGAAGCAACTAACATAAGAGAATCAAAACACATCCTCTGCCAGCTATTAGAAAATGTATTCCTTCCTTTTTTGACGGCAAAACACACATGTAAGTCTATGTATGCTGTCTGCTGTATCCTCTGTGTCCGTCTACACCGTAGCTTCATCACAATCATTTGCATTTCACAGCCAGGGTTGACTTCTATCACCGGCACACTGCTGTATGAGAGGGCTGTCATGTTGCTCAAGTATGTATGTGTGTGTGTATTGTGCACTCAGCTATTTGATAACACACACACACACAATTCATAGTTGTGGTTGGGAGGGGGCAGAAAAAAGTTGCTGCTAGGTACTGCAGATGAAGAGGCTAGGGAAAAGTGTGCAAATAAACAAGACAGCAAGAGAAAGACAGAGTGATGGCAGGATATAGAAATAGAAATAGGCAGTGATTATACCACACTACATACAGTATGGTTCAGTGGAGCATATCTGCACAGGGACAGGCGGTCCATTAAAGAACAGACATCCTTATCCTGCTTGTCTACCTGCTTTCTCTTACATCCATGTATACATGGAGAGGAAACCATCTAAATAAACCTGAAAGCAATCTTCCATCTTGGCCTCAGAATAACCATGATGACAATGCATTTTATACAGTGGGCATCTTTTATTTTCTTTTTTGTTACTAACAGTGAGTATTAGTTACATACAGGTTATTAATCTTATTTGAAATGTTGGAGAAGTCATGTATTGGCTAGATGTATTTAGACACCATGGCATTGAAATTCACTGAAGGTTACATTCAGGTCTAAAGAAACAAATCGAAACCTACCACTGAATCTTACTGAAGACAGAAGTTGTGAATATTTTTAATGATAAATTGCCAACACTATTTTATTTATTAGTTTTAAACAGGAGCTTGACACAAATTCATACGATTAAGTTAAAAAATTGGCCTGAAGTGACCCGAGTTAATCTGGTCAAGTCAGGTCCAACAGCTTTGAACATAAATAATAGAGTCTAATGTCATTCATTCTCTTAAGTCACGCAAAATATGATTGCTAATCATTTAATTGAGACTGTCCATTTAATATCATGCTGTGTGCACTCGGCCCTCATCGTTACTCTGTATGCAGGGCTCACAGTGCAAAATGCCACTGTAATGGAAGCGAAGTGTTGGGTTAATTGATAAATCTGGGGTCCTGAGTTGGGAGGAGTGTGGCAGGTAGAATGTTTTACGGCTGTGCAAATGAAGGGGCTTCAGAGTTTTACACACGCCGTAAAATGGTTATGGAGAATTAGCGTTCTGTCTTTCTCACCGCAGTAACCCAGACACTAATGCAGCAGAGCTGGAAAGATGGATGGACATGATAACATAGGAGATACATACACACAATACATACACTGACAGACACACATAAAAGGTGGACACATATGAGTTCAACATTTGCTGCCCCTGCCCCATCTAATTCCATTGTCTCTTCTTGTGGCCTATTTCAGTTTAGGTATTAATTGCTAATGAATACTGTTCCCATTAAAAAGATCCCTCATACATCAGTTGTATGCATCATTGTGATACATTATGACTAAAAGCCATTAAGAGTAAGCCAGCATGTGTGTGTGTGTGTATAGACACACTTTTCCAGTCCCTGTTGCCTGAAGCTTTGCACCCACAATACAATACTGACAATAACAAAGCTACACCATAGTAGCTGGGAGGAGACTGGTGTGTGTCTCTGTAGAGGTAAGAAGGGGTGTGTGTTTGAGTGTATGTTGTGGCAAGAGGCCGTAATGGGGCACCATTAAAGTATATGTATGGTTGGGCTATTGGCAATGGACTGTGTATATGCATGTGTATACATGTGATTGTGTATGTCTATGCAAAAGGAAAGCAGGGAAGCCTGTGAAAACAAGCGTTCTGGTGTGTATGAGAGTGTGTTGGTTCTGATCAGATGCTAGCTTTTGAAAGTTGTGATGGGCGTCAGTCTAATGCAAGGGGAAGGAAAGGCTTGAAGCGCAGACAGACACAGACGTGACCACTCACTGTAGTGTACTTGATTAGCACGTAGCCTCCTAATTAGCTATCTTCTATGGTTACAGGCAGTACCGCTGGTGACATGGCTAGTAACACAACCACAAAATTAGCATGGACAGAGAGGGCTTTCCCATATCTGCATTTAAAATGAGTTATTGCTGGTGCATTCAGCTAGTGCAGAAGCTTAAAAAACTTTGAGTATTTTCTCTTGTTGGAAAGTTTAATATAGCCAGTATTTACAGTGCTGGCTGTATTAAACTTTCCAACTGTAAGAGGTTTATGCATTGTTCACCCGCAAAACCTAGTCTTTCTCAAGAGATGAGAAATGTGAATGAATAAAGGACAGAGCTGCAGAAGAGGTCTAGGGAGTTAATCTTTAGTGAGGAACCTGGGATGTCAAGGCAAGGGCACTTAGGAGCTGGAGAAAGGGCAACCATTACACAGGGCCCCTTGGCCTAAGCCGGGGCCATTGAGTTCCTGGAGAGGTGGGCACTAACATCTATGTGATTATGTGTGGATGTGTGTGTGTGTCCTGACAGGCTGGGCCACATTTGCATTGATAGATTTTCTTACTGTGACACAGATGGCCAAGGTAAATAAAGGTCCAGGAGTCAGGGGCTATTTCTGGGGCTTGGGTTGGACTGGGTATGCTGTGTCCATACTGCCAACAGCTATGATGGTTAAGCCAGAGAGTCGTGGTCTGCAGCTAGGAAAAACTGGGCTATGTTAATGATGAGGCTTCAGGCTGTGTAGAGGGCTGAAACTAGGCTTAGGGTGATGATTACAAGCAAAGCTAGGTAATGTGGCAGAGGCTGGGTGAGAGGGCTGTGGCTAGGGTTTGAAAATAATTAGGAGCATGGCTGGATAACATAGCCAGATAATGTGGCTGGGGGGAGGCTGGCTGGGCATGGTATGAAGATGATGAGTACCAGGGTTGAGCTGTCCATTCCATTGGCCCTCTGAGCTGTGACAAGAAGCTCTGCTGGCTGCTGCTTTAGCTGGAGGTGATGCCAACGATAGCACTAATGCACTAATTACCACAGAGCGAGAGAAAAGAGAGAGAGTAAATAGAGGTAGAGAGAGATAAAGAAAGATGAAGCGCCAGACAGAGAGAAGAAAGGGGGAAAATCTGAGGTCTGATGAGCTCTGAGTGACAGCTGTATGACATGGATGGGCTGAGAGCAGGCAACACTATCATCATCATCTTCTTCAACAATGTCCTACACAGCCACAGCTGCAGCAGCAGCAGCAGCAGCAGCAGAGCATTGTCACAGAAAAAAGGGGGGTCAAGCTTAGCCTGCATGTATGAAAATGTGTCTGAATGTATGTGTGTAGGTGTCTCTATATAGGCTTATATTTGTATGTGCATGCGCAAGTGTGTATGTGTTTGATATTCTTCTGGCGAGTAGTCAGGGGCAAGTAGGAAGCTGTCAATCTGCAGCATCCATCAGAGAGACAGTTAGATGATAGGGAATAGCGATAAGTGCAAACACACACGTTTACTTAAGTCACTTTAAGGTTATTAACATAGACTTACCTTAACCTAATCATGACCAATACTTGCCTAAACCTAACCCGTACCCTAACCTTAACCACTGACCCAAAAATCAGCATTTTACCAACTGGAGGAATGGCTGTTGTCCCCACTTGCACAAGCCTTCCACAATCAATTGGTCCTAAGTTTAAAATCCAGTGGTCTGCTGGCGAGGCAGGGTAGGGTTAGGGTCAAACGGAGACTCATACATGCATATTACAAAGGAGACATGCATGCACACACAGACACAAACACACACATGTAGGCACACTTACTTAATTACACCAAATCTAACACAAGCTACTAACCCAGTGTTGCACTTTATGAATATTTGTGGTGATGTAGAGAACATGCACATGCTACGAGCATGACTCAGTAGTTAACAGTATATCCCAATATCAACCCACAGACAAATTTCTACCATCTCACAATATATATATTTATATCATATTTTCTAGCTATGCCATTCAACAAATCAGACTTTTTTCGGTGTAGTTTTTGTGTTGCAAAAAGGGTTCAATGACAACTAATGCTTTGACTAATAGCCTGCAATATGTTTTAGCTTCAGCAAATGTCTGTATGTATGGTTTGTAATTTGGACAGTGAGCTGAATTATCCTTGATGGCTTTGATTTTGGCATCAGTGAAAACCTTACTTTATCAAACACAAAGACCCTAAACGCTTTCCATCAATACTGTATTTTACAAATACATCATGGATGGCACCGAGCAAAACTAATCTTACTCCCACAGCCCCTGTTGTCAGCTGCAGGAGACCCCATTCACCCACCCACTCACTCCCCATACTTATTTATCGCCACTTCCTGGGGCCGTGTTAGTTCATTCCCCTGTCGCTGCTCTCCTTCTTCTCTTGCTCCTCTCTCTCTCTCTCTCTCTTGTTTCACTATTCGTTTCCGGGCAATTGGGTTTGGGTGCTGGTGGTGGGGGGTAAGAGGTTGGGGTGGAGCTGCTGGGAACTTTGTCTGTGTGTGTGTGTGTGTGTGTGCTGGGAAGTGAGCTAATAAAGGACGGTGATCCATGAAAGGCCTTGAGCAAAGACACAGTCAATTACCTAATGCCTGGACCAGACCGCAGGGCCCACGCACACACATTCTCTCTCTAACAGACTCAGACACACACACCCATGAAAGCACGTCATTTACGTATACATGGAGAGGGGGAAGTGGAGGGCATAACTGGGAATTGTGTGTATGTGTGTGGGTGGGTGTGCATATGTGTGTGATGGAGAGCAGCGATTTATTAAATTGCTGTCACTTTTGACAAATTTGTCCAACTCAAGTTGAAAGGGTTAGCCTGGTCTGCTTCTCTGTTTTTGCTCTTTTCTTTTAGAGGAGAATAATACCCTTCAGACTGAAACCCAGGCTACCCCAGGATAAACCAGTGACTGCCATCAGTTTGCATGGGTTTTGCAAGTGTTACCTCACCTGGCTTCATGTCCAAGTTCCACACCTGGGTTTAACACAGATCTGACATAGATTGACTTTAATGTAAAAGGGTGAACATGGGCTTCTATAATAACTGTATATATGGGTATTACTGTAAAATGATTATAGGAAAACCTATTATAGAAAACCTATGGCAGACACTGGACTTTCCTTCCTTTTCAACCACATATTTTGCTTTCAATCTCATTCTCATATCTGACTCTTGATATTACAGCTTTGAGTTGTTGCACTAACATGAGATCAGGAAAAAAACCTCTTTTCCTACACAATCATGCTGAATCTCCAGGAAAAATATTGTAGCAACCTCTTTATATGAAGCAACACAACAGCTCTGTTAGAGATAAAGATATAATTACGTGTTTCAGCAGTCTGAAATAAATTGGTCATATGCAGGTATACCACATCTTCATTATGCTGTGTAACACACAGAGCTTTGTATGTGAAGGTGATTTAAGCGTGGGGTTTCTAGCTTGATGTATTTTGTGTGTGTGGAGGCCAGGCAGAAAAGGAGACATTCATCAGCTATGCATCTCTGCACAGCGCAATGGCTTGGTGTGTGGTCCCCAATGATGACTTAATTTAGGTACATAGTAGGTATATCCAATAATGAAGTATCAATAACAACAACAATAATAATAATGATAATAATAATCATAACAATCATAATAATATGGGGTTTCAACCCTAATAATGTTTGTGTTTTCAACCTACCTTCTGTTAGAGTCAGTGTGGAATCTGCTATCTGAAGCTCTTGGCGTAGGCTGGCTGAGTAAAGGAACTGCTGTTGTGGCTTAGACGGTGGAGTATATTTCCTGTTTCTCTGTGAATGGCGAGGAGCAATGGCAAAGAGTTAAAGGTATAAGACCCAGGGAAATTTCAGGAGAAAATGCAGATACGCAAGTTCCTTTAAAAAATAAACATTTCATAGCTGTGAAACAAAGGACTGAAGAGGATTGGATTGGCAACACAACTGGGTGGTCTTTTATACTGTAGTCAGGGAAATTATTGTGCAAGACAGATCAAACAGAGGGTTAATAGCAGTACTTTACACACATACTCACACAACTGAGTAGATTAGCCTGTGAGTGGTAATGAGGTTACAGTCAAGTGTTTTAGCAAAGACACACACACACACGCACATGCACAATTCATAATTAAAACTAATACAAGCCTTGAAATAAAGTAGGAAGAGACTGTTAATAACAAACCCGGTCTGAAGCGGTCTTAAAATAATCTCCAGGCATACAGCCATTAGTTTTCATAATAAGGTGTGTCCATTTGCTACTTAATGTTGCATGAATTTCATTGTGACTGTGTTGAGTGCATACAATATACGTGTCCACTCATGTATGTGCTCACACGCATGTATGCCTTGGTGTAACCGGAAAAAGGCATATTCAAGGAAATCATGAAACATTTTTGTTTATGTTTGTGTGTGATTGTATATGAGAATGCTTTTGTCGTTGAAAGCATGTGTTTTTGCATGTATTATGCATCTGTGTATCGTCCTCACATTGTGCCACAGTGGAGTCTTAGGGTTTCGTGTTGTCGTAGCTGATTCTGGGCCTCCTCCAGGTGTGTGTATGAGGTCTGCAGACGCATCGTCAGGTCAGGACAATGCACACGCTGCTCCCACACTTCCCCAGGCTCCCTGAACAGACCCTAGAATAACCACAACCATCAACACACACAGAGACACACACACACACACACACAGACAAGAATCAGATAATGATCACTATCTTTCTGTTTCAGACCCCCGCCTCTTTCTTTCTCTGATCCCTCTCCCACAGGTAGTGATGGCTTACTGCTAAAACCAGAGGCCAATCCTCTTCATCTCTCCTCCTGTGGCACAGAGACCAAGAGAGAAGCAGAGAGACAGAGAGAGAGAGAGAGAGAAAAAATAGAGTGAAGAAAAAATTATATCAGGGGAGAGAAGGAGAGAGAGTAAAACCAAGCGTGCCGGAGTAAAAGTGAGGGACAGACAGAGGGGATGGGAGCTACGAAGAGTAAGCTAGATGGAAAAAGCTGCACTTCTACTATATTGTCTGATTAAAGTGGACATAGACAACTTTTTTAACTTTTCTACTTGTCCCCCCAGCGTTTCTAAGTGGTTTTACTGTTTCCGCCACAGTCACAAGACAACCACTAGTAGCCTGGCTGTTGTTGAAAGCAAGATGGAGCCGCAAGACTCCCAATATCAACTAGAAACCCCTACCTGAGTACTGTGGAAGTACTGATAAGTAGGCAGATCGTGTTAAGTACTGAACAAGTAGAAAGAACACCAACTGAATGTCCCTCTCATCCCTCTCATCCCTCAGAGCACTCCTCATTGAATGCCTTTCAAGGTTCACTCTTGTTATACCCAAGACAGAAAATCATATATTGTTCCATATTATGCTCTAATGTTTATTCCATGGTGTCGCAAAACAGGGGGGTGGAGGGATATGGGGGCTGTCGAAGTGGCACAGTCTATCCTAAGACAGCAATTGCTTGTCATTTGTGGTTTTACCCTCCAACTACTTTTGGAACCAGATTTCAGGACCAAATCTCACAAACAAGTCAGTTAAACTTTAAACATCTGTCTGTCAATTTTATTCCTTGCACGTCTTCTTGACATTGGGCCTCCTACCCTGGAGTGATACGTTTCTGATGTTGACTGAAATATCAAAATTGCAAAGACAAAGAAAAGTCGTTTTTAGTAACATGTTTTTGTGCCATTCCCCGTCTAAGCATCACTTGCTTGACTTACATGCCCTTGAGTTTTCATCATGACTGTCACAACCTTGTATGTGAGGTCTTTGATACATTTACATATATTCAATAGAGTGGTCAGTGTGGTAAGAAGTAAATGCCAAAGTGATGTGACTGGAAAACAAGTCTAAATTGTTTATCTATTTTACAAGTAGTATTTTATTTTATGTATAAGTCGAGGAAAGCTGAGGATGTTGCATTTATTAGTGTTACAGAAATGCAGTTTTCAAATCTCAAAACTCAAAATTAGGTTAATGGTTCATTAACCTGTCAAGCCACTTCACACAATATGCAAAAAACTATCACTATCCATAACTTGAGACTAAGACATGTTTCTGTTACTTATACTTAATAATTCATAATTAAAGTTTTATGTGGTTGCGTGTGTGTGTGTGTGAAGAGGAATAAAATGCAACCTCCAAATATGCATTACTATGTTACTTGTGGAAGTGTATACACTCTTTTCTGAGAGTAGTATGTAAACTTTGTGCAGTGCAGATTAACTTAAATGTTGTTGCTTTGTTTAAGGTGACCTTCAGTTGTTGTTTGGTGTTAAAAAAGGAGGGAGGATGAGAGGGGAGCGATAGAGGGAGGGACGGGAGCCTGTCCTTGCTCCTATCGCCACGGGATCGGTGGCCTGGCCTGACCACTTCCACAGCCAGCACCTCAACCTTATCCATCACCACTAGATAGTTATCACACCAGGGAGGGAGGAGATGTGGGGTGTAGGGGGTGAGTGCAAAAGGAAAGAGAGGGGGACTTCCTGCACTAATCACATACACACACACACACAGCTCAAAACAGAGAAACACATAGCGGCAGAGACAGATAAAGACAGACGTGTATAAATATAGATAAATAATTTATTCGTCTCCATGTCAGCACCAAGAGACTCTCCTGACACCATTAATGAATTCACCCCTAACTACAGCCAGCTGGAGACATTTCTGTGTGTATGTGTGTGTGTGTGTGTGTGTGTGTGTGTGTATACATGTGTGAAAAGCAGCTAATAAAATGAGACAGATCCACGCCTCATTTCTGTTCACTTATGTTTTACATTACTAGAAACTAATAATAGAGAAAGCACTTTGCCATAAAGAGCTACAGAGCGTAAATAACACAAATGGTGAAATGGGTCCTCATCAAATAATCAACACACACACAAATATGCATGGGCACAATCACATACATTCATAGACACAAGCACAAAACATAGCCACAGATACACGGCTAGACAATGATAAATTCTACTAAGATGAATTCTCACTTGACAGCAAGTAAAAAGACTCTCCAGTTCAAAAGCTGCATTGCTCTCAAACTCCATTCATAAATAGTTTTGATATTGAATAATACTGAATTAAAAGGCATTTTTTCACATCAGACATTTTGAGTGGTCATTGTTGGAAAAGCACAGCTGTTACAAATAACACTGACGATGGCTCCGTTCTATTCAAGTGTCATGACACTTAGTCCTGACAGCGTGACAGTGAGCCATTATGCACAGCAGCAGAACCCTAAAACTGAGGCAGCTTCGTGGAATTCAGCCATCATTAAATTCATCATTCAGCCCCTGGCCACACTGCTCAATATAGGCAGCAATATAACTAGGGGCTGGCTCAAAGTCAAGGCTCAAGACCAAAGATGACTGTGCCTTCTCTATTAGATCACCTATGCTTTGAAATTACCTGCCTGAGGACGTTAGGCGAGTTTAATCAGTCTCATCTTTTAAATCCTTTCTAAAAACACACTTTAACAAACTGTCTATCACTTTTATATAACATTTTCAGCGCGTTTCTAATTGTCTCTGTGTATTTTGTTTTTATAGTTGTACCCGCTTACCTCATATATTTCCTTTTATTCTTGTTTTGTTGTTGCTACGTCTAGGCTTTATTGTACATAGAGCACTCAGTAAACCTTGTTTTAAAAAGGGCTCTGTATGTAAAGTTCTTCCAATGGGATGCCTATGTTGCTCCATCTGTTGAATGTGTTAAAAGGCATGATGTTTACTTACTTAACTTCATAACCTGACAGCATGTCAAGACTGGGTTCTTGGGAGCTGCCTTTTTCAAAAATGACAGCTAATGCAGGTTTAATGTGATAAATAGAAGTCCCTAAAAATAAAAGGACATAGCTCCAACTTTCTCTAAATTATATCTCTCTGATGAATTATGTAAATCATTAAACCGCTTTGTTGAATTCTCCATTCTGATTGGTCAATTACAGCATTCTTTTGTCTGTTATTTCTGTATAACAGCCCATTGCTACAGACACCATTCTGATAGTAGAAGCAAGAAAATAATTTTCAAATTAATTAAATTCTTTATAAGCCAGTATTTGGGTCAAATTCTTGATTTGTTTAGTAATAAGCAGTTTAATGTACCGCTTTGCGTAAAGGTCCTGCATCACCGTGTCAGGGTTCGTTTTGCAATAATGACCAGCTCGCTGTACATTATCATCATCAGAAGACAAAAAAATTTCATAAAAATGCATTTAAAAAGAAATTGCATGTGTGCTTGTCACAGAACAGATCAGAAATGCTGGACAAGCCACACAGAAGTCATGAGAAACACAAATGACATCTGTGTTTTGGACCCAGTTCTGATATACACACACAGAAACATTTGATAGTAACATATAGTCACACAGTCACACAGACAGCACTCACTGAAACACAGACATTAAATGGCTCTGTGCTGTAGCCCCCAAGACAACTGTCTGCCATGTTTTAATGATGTCATTCTTCTTTAAAAGGAGTTTTAAAGGGATCTTTGATTCTATCAAGAACCATCTCCAAGGGGATAATGGGGTTCCAGTTTTTAGTATGACACTTTGTAAAACTAATACTCTCTTTAACCTCTTATGCATGATTTTTCTCATTTGTTCTTGTGCATTTATTGTAATTTCTCTTTTATATTGTTGGTCTCTGTTTCTCTGTCTCCACCTGTTTATGTATGTCTGTCATTGTCCTAGCTTTTACCATCTCACCTGCTGGTTCTTGCTGGCAATGGGGGGCAGTTTGGGCCTGGGGGAGCAGCAGGTTCTTGTAGTTTCGATCCACGGGGATCCAAGAGTCCCAGAGAAACTGGGGGCTGTTTGGCGAGGTTTGCCCAAGAAACAAGCCCTGCCCCTAGGGGCCAGCCTGGTGGGGGCCTGGTACTTGACCTGCCTCAGCAGTTGTTCCATCTCATGGGGGGCTGGTCTGAATGGGGAGTTGTAGACCCCTGGGCACTGAAGGGAGAGGAAAGTGAAAGAGAGAAAGAGAGAGAGAGATTTGTTTTAAATACTCACAAAATGAGTGTGAGGTAAACATTGTGAGTGGAACTGTTCATACACTGTCCAGGGGTTCATCAAGGTTGTAATATATTCTCAACACCTTTCAATACATAGATCGAACAATTATCAACCAGCAGTGGACTTGGAAATGAAATTAAATGTGTTTTTATGCAGATGACCTATTATTGTAATCACAAACAGAACAAGGATTGCAAAACCAACCCGAACAAAGTCCATGATTGCTGTGGAAACTGGGCAATCACAATAAAGCTTGATAAAACTAAAATTATGATGTTAAAAAAAAAGCAAGACCACAAATTACAGCACGGTCGGGCGGTGGGTAGCACTGCTGCCTCACTGCAGCCTCACAGCAAGAAAGATCCAGGTTTGAATTGGCTGGCCGGCAGGTTGGTGGTTTGAACCTTGAATCTTTCTGTGTGGAGTTTGCATGTTCTCCCTGTGCTTGTGTGGGTTTTCTCCAGGTAAACTGGCTTCCTCCCACAGTCCAAAGAGATATGCAGGTTAGGGTAATTTGTGACTCTAAATTGCCCAGAGTGTGAATGTTTTGTCTGTCTCTATGTGTGGCCCCTGTGATTGATAGGCGACCAGTCCAAGATGTACCCCGCTTCTTGCCCAATGGCAACTGCGATTGGCTCCTGGAATTTTCTCACAAGTTGTCCAAAATACAAAGAAATTAGAGAAAATGTATTCCTCAGATTCACACAGAAAATCACAGAGTTTCTTTCTCTCCAAAAGCACAGACTCATTTAAACCACTCCAGGAGATGATAGCACTACAGTAGAACTGGCAGGAGAATTTGTTACAGCATGTCACAAAGCAGTTAATATGTATCACTAGAAATTGAATTGAATTAAATCAGTTATATTTCAATAGAATTAGCCAACTTTAATAACTGCATTAAAAAACTGAATTTGAATTTGAATACACTTGGAGTTTGGGAAAACCAAACAGGGGTTTTCTTTATCAGGGGGAGCATCAGATAATAGAACGGCCACCTTCTGGGACAGCTTAAAATGAAACTAACAACAGTTAGTCATTTAATTTAAACTATTATGGGCAATATTATAAGATAATGTGAAGAATCTGTTTTGTTAACAACATTTTCATGATAGATGTTCATACACTGTGTTCCAAATTATTACGCATATGCTGTTTTTGTTCGTTTTTCCTAAATAGTCAATACAAATGACAGTCGGTACGATTTTTTAAATCCTCAACAATAATATTATAATCTAACCCTTCAGATGATGACAACAGTGTTTTTTTTTTTTAAATAACTCAAAATATAGTGTTCCAAATTATTACGCACAACAGAGTTTCAAAGCATTCAATAGGTTATAAAGAATTGAAAATGCAAATCTGTTGTATTCTCTGCATCCCATCCATTGAACTTGTGAGTCCATGTATAGTTTCTGCCTGGATTTCATATAATTATGCCAGAATCGCCTCCCAGAGCTGCTGTTTTGAGGTATACTGCCGGTATACTGCCGCCCACCCTCATAGATCTTCCTTGTAAGGGTGCTCCACAGGTTCTCAATAGGGTTGAGGTCAGGGGATGATGGTAGCCACACCATGATTTTCTCTCCCTTTATGCCCATGGCAGCCAAGGACTCAGTGATATTTTTTGCAGCATGGGATGGTGCATTGTCTTGCATGAAAATTATTTTACTCCGGAAGGCACGGTTGTTCTTTTTATACCAAGGCAGGAAATGATCCGTTAGGAACTCCACATATTTTGCATAGGTCATTTTGACACCTTCGGGCACCCTGAAGGGGCCTACCAGCTCACTCCCCATTATTCCAGCCCAAAACATCACTCTACCACCTCTTTGCTGACCAACCACCAGCCACTATGTCCCAACAGCCTTCTTGGGACATGGTGGACATCCACCAGCCACCTAGAACTCCATCCATCTGGACCATCCAGTGTAGCACGGCATTCATCAGTGAATAAAACTGTTTGAAAATTGGTCTTCATGTATTTCCAAGCCCATTGCAAACGTTTCTCCTTGTGAGCATTGGTTAGGGTGGCCGAAATACAGCTTTATGCATAACTGCAAGCCTCTGATGGATCCTGCATCGAGAGGTTCTTGGGACTCCAGAGGCACCAGCAGCTTCAAATACCTGTTTGCTGCTCAGCAGTGGCTTTTTAACAGCTGCTGTCTTAATACGATGTATTTGCTTGACAAAAATCTTCCTCAATGCACCTTTATCTGAACGAACCCGTCTGCGCTCTGAATCACACACATATCTTCTCACAGTACAATGATCTCTCTTAAGTTTTCGTGAAAATTTCCAGTGTTTTCATACCTTTTGCAAGGTATTGCAATATTTCACTCTTTTCATCTGCAGAAAGATCTTTCTTTCTCCCCATATTGCATGAAACCTGTGACTTGCATAATAATGTGGAACAACCTCCTTAAGTAGTTTCCCTTTAATTAGGCTCACCTGCCAAATAAATTATCAAACCTGTCTGAAATTGATGTCAGTGTTTTAAACAGACAGGAGAAACAACACAAGCAAAATGTTTCATTGAAAAACAAAAAAACAAAAGTTTATTTAAATCTTCAGAGTCTCGGACCGCCTGTCGGCGTCAAAGACACAAACACAAAGAAAGCAAGCTAAACAGTTTTAATGGGAAACACAAAGGTAAAATGAAAAGTAGTAAAAAAACGCCCATTTTACCCCAAGACTCTGGAGGGTCAACTGAAATCCTACTTGCATAATAATTTGGAACACAGTGTAGATGTTCATACGATCCATATTAACCCAAAACTTAGTGAAACTGACCGTTCTGTGTCCCTGCTGATAACAGTTGTTGATCTTCATCACCTCAAATGGATACACCATAGCTCTTGGCTAAACAAATGTTTTTGCCAAGTTAAATATTTGGCTGGAGTAGTTAAGTATGTGCACTTCACCTAGATTGATTGAACAAAAATGACTACAAGACTAGAATGTTGTTGTTCACTAGAACAACACATGCACAAATACACACATGTACACACGTACAAAACTTTGCCTGCTCTGAAGTGGAGTAGAGATTTGCCACAGACGGCCTCAGTAATAATTATTCAAATCACAGTGATCCTATTGCTTGTGCGTTAATTACCAGACCAAAGCTTTGAGTTGGAGGACTCTATCTACTCTATATGCTAATAACACTGCTTGCTATTTAGGCCACTCTAAAAGACTGGGACAAATGGAGAGAGAGGAGCGAGAAAGGGCATAAGTGGGAAATTGCTCCAACTATATATCGACCCAAACCTCACTCTTTAAAATAACATATTAACAGACTAGTTAATTAGTAAATGTTTCATTATTAGACCATGAGTACTTTTGATGTGAATGTCAAGTGTTTTAGAATGAGAAGAGAGAAATTAATTTAACTTCACTGACCATGGGTTGCAGATGCAGCTGGATAATGGCAGATTTTTAACTGATGGGTCTTGGTGCAGTTTTTTGTGCTACTATAAAGCTGACAGTACAGCTAATGCATTACCTTCATTGAGTAAAAATGGGTGAACCACGTCCTAAAACTATACTACTACTAAACAGAATTTTATGTTATTAAGCCAGAGTCACAACTGGTTTAGAAAAATGATGCCTTCTACACCTACTTTAGGAATGTATGAGGTCCTTCCTTTTCACGTTATAAAAGAGAAGGACCTTAGGTCCACTGTTTATGTAATCATGTAATATGACTTATGCAACCTTTTAAATCACTACATTTAAGAAATAAACATTGGCAGCAGACAATAATTATTAATACATAATTAAAAACAAGGCACATTCTACTACAATTAATCATATTTGCCTTCTTGTCTTCTAAAATAACTTTTATCTGTGTTTACTGAAGCATAAAATCAGCTTTAAAAATGGGACATCATATGTCCTTGAGAGAATATTTTGGGTGCTGTATATTTGTGCCTTGCCTCTCTGCCTCTAGAGAACCATTACTGAAGCTTGCACAAACTCCATGTGCTGATACTGTATTCCATAGGACCTAGCACACAGCTCTTGTTCCTTTGCATTCACTCTCTCCTTTAAGAGCATCTAATAAAGGTCTTTCTCCTTTGACAATATCCCAACAACAAAATGGGAAACAAGCAAGCATTTTATACTAGATCAAATGTGTGTCACTGTAATTAACTATATCAGAGTGTGTTGACTCAGTAAAATGAACCTTCAAAATAGTTTGCAGCTGTTTATAAATGTCTGGCACTCTTAATGTGAGAAACACTAACCCAAAATTGTCAGTATCAGGATTTCTGTGTGTTTAATAGCATTTCTTTAGTATTCCCATCTATAAAATGCATTAGGGATGAGTGTACACATCTAACTCAAATAGGAAGGAACAGAGGGCTGAGAACACACACATCACACAAACACATACACAAATGTAATCCTCACCGCTTTTAAAGAGACACACACACATGCAAGCCCAAAAGTACCAACCTAGCTACTGGAAGAACAATGATGTTGACCCCAGGAACACACCATCTCTGTCTCTGTCATAGGGACTTGGGGCCTTTTGGTAAGCTGTGTGTGAGCGTGTGTGTGTGCGTGTGTGTGGGCTGGGGTCCGAAAAGTGAGGAAGGATGAACTGTGTGGGAGAGCCATCTATTCACTGCTGACAAGGTCAGAGCTACGAAGGGAAAGAGTCCCCTGCCATATGCAGAGAAAGAGTGAGAGAGATATATAGAGAGAAAGAGATGGACAGAGGGCGGGGAAGAGCAAACAAACTTTTCTTCTTGCTTTCTTTCCTTCTTGCTTATTTAAAAGATATCCAATATAGTTATTTCTAAAAGAATGAAAACAGTGAGCCTACGGGTATTCAGCCAATCTAAAGCACTTAGAGAGTCAAGCACGATCTGACAAAATGCCAACTCTAGCTTACAGCACATTCATAAGAAAATGTTTGGAAGTTGTGTGTATGAGAGTGTCATAGGTCAACATGGGATACTTGCAGGAAGTAGGTAGTAAACCAGATGATGACGATGCTGGTCGAACAGGCATGAAGGAGAGAGGAAGAGGGAGAGAGAGAAGTAGTGGTGCTGAATCAACAGTGACCAGTGTGCTTTGTCTTCATTATGATCCCAGTGGGAAGTCACAGAGATGTGTGGATGCTACACACACACGTACACCTGTGCCAGGGGAAGCACTAAAGTACTACACTCAGCACATCAGAAAAGCCATGAGGACACATACTTACTCATGTGCACTATACTATAATTCACCACTAGAGGAGCAGTGGCGCTGGATTGAAGGGGTGATTGATAAAAGAGAGCACAGGAACACGGAGCATAACATGTGTGTGTTGACAGTGCAGTAAATGATTTAGCATAGCGGTGGAAGAATCAGTTCCAGGCTCATTTAACCCTTTCATGCATGAATTATGATAACCTCAGTCAGGATTTTTTTACTAAGTGTTTTTATTTATCTTTAGGCATGAAAAACAAGATCTGAACTTTTTTTTTTTTTAACCCAAATTTTATAAAGATATTTTTACATGTCCAGTAGTTGAAATATAGCCAGTGATGCATGATGTACAATTCAGTGGACATGTGATTAATCATAATTTCCTCCCAATATAAAATCAATACTTGGAAAATTTAGCAATTGCATGACTCCTTAGACTCCTTACTTGATGTCACCATATTTTTATTACCTGCAAGGGTTTCTTTTTATAGAAGGTTTGAACAGAAAGAAATGAGCAACTTGGTGTTTCTGGCTGTCTGTCAACCATCTTGGTTTCACTCTTTTTTGTTTTTCACTTGCAATGGCTTGGCATAGGGGAAAAAGTGTATGAGATGATGCAGTAGCTTCCACTGTAGTGGCTGATGTGCAACTATGCCATCAAAACTCATGCATATACAAGAAAACAGCTTTTGAATAGCTGTACACTGTAGTGACCTCTATGCATGAAAGGGTTAAGGCTAATCAAGGGGCAATTTAATCCAGTCCTCCAGAAGGTTGGTACCATCTCCAGTGCACAGACATTGTTCAGGGAAATGATCAGCCCCCCAGAGCGTCTGTGCATCTTTCTATGGTGAGTGAAAATGAGCGACAGTGGCGACACCAGCGCCTTTCTGAAAAGTTCAGAGATTTTAAACTAAGAGTGCTAAGAGTAGTTAGTTTGTAAATGAACATGCACGAGTAATACAACATAATTATTATTCTTCAAACAACCGATTGTGGATCTTAATGACGAGCCTAAGGTCCTCAACCATACTGACGCTGTACATGCATCACTTGATATGTGATTTATGATCAAATCTAAATTTGCAGGGAGTAAATGGCAGGGAATTTGAAATTACTACTTTAAAGAGACAATGACATGTTTTTTTTCTCAAAACAAATATATAGATCTTTGTGATCCCCCACTAATAACTGCTTCTCACTGCAACAACAGTGGTTGTTGCTACATAGGCCTCTGGTCAAATATTAGTCTAATCATAATCATTTCTATGGATGTGCGATTGTGTGTGTGTGTGTGTTTGTGTTAATGTAGGCCAACCTGCTTCGTACTGAGGAGGTGGTGAAATCGGTGGGCTTGGTAGACCTTGGCTGTCTGCTCTTTCACCATCTCCAGACAGTCTCTCTCTCTCTTCTGAAGTTCCTTAAGTTCATCCAGCTCCATCCTACATGTACACACCATACACAAATATTTTTGCAACTCAAATTCTAAACTTCCATTTAATTAATTTACATGACAGGTCTTTGACAGGGACAACAGTCTAAAATATATCAACATGGCACTATAAACTTTTTTCTTATTTTCAATTAACATATTTGATATAACTTCATGGCTTCATACTGTAAGTAGTCAAATCAATTTAACTCATACCAGAGCAGAAGTTTATCATACTCATATGCTCATGTATTTTTGCTGAATAACAATGACTGTTTGGACAGTGCTGCTAGATTTGATCTTGTTTAGCTCTACATTACTTACTATGACAATCATATCAGAGTAATGTTTTTGATCAATATACCTTTTCCAGACCAAATGAACCTAGTGTGTTATAAATTATCTGGAGATTTAGCTAACCTTACATTGTAATACTATTTAAATAAAAGACTTGTGCACAATGCAAACTTAATGCAAGTAAATGTGTGCACGTTTTAGTGTGTTTTCGGAACACAGTCCTCTGTCGTAATGCTGACAGTTCCCTGAAGTGTCCTTCAGTTGGATAAAAAAAAACTGCCTAATGACAAAAGAGAGAGTAGGACAGACATAGATACAAAGAGGAACTGTGGCAGAAAAACAATAGAATGAGACCACTTGGTCGGAAAAAAGCAAAGTGAGAGCCCAAGAGGCTATAAGTGGGAGGATGATGGATATATTTCATCACTGCAGCCAGGACAGGTCTGTCTGTGACATCTGTTAAGCGAAGCTAGCTAAATGGGATGCATTAAAAGCCCATACACAGCAATTTCATTCCACAATCACACAGCCTTATTGTTACAAGGGGGTAATAACTTAAATGGGAATTGGAAACAATTACTAAAACACACATGCCATGGTAATGTGAAAATACGCACATGCAGCTAAGAGTAAAGCTGTAGCTCATCAACAATCCTTTGCTCTTTTCCTATTTTCTGTTCTTCTTCTCTACTGCTTCTTTCTCTACCCAACTTCTGTTTTCAATTACAAGCCTCCACAGAGGAATCAGAATATTCATAGTGTGTCTGTAATGTGAGGTTAACACATTCTGCGGCTACTGACATTTAAAAGGAAATCACAACACCATTCCCGTTGCCTTTGCATTCTCATTCCTTCCTCAGCACCAGATTAAATTACAAAATAAATGAAATATGCAGAGCGCTGTGTGTGTATGTGTGTGTGTGTCTGTGTGTGGTGACAATGAGAGCAAGTTAAAATGTGTCTGTGTGTGTTTATGTAATATAAAGCACAGTAATTTAAGATTGTGTATAGATGTGTGGCAGTGTGTCTATATATGCTTGTTTGCATGTGTTTGTTTGTGTACATGTGTGTGCGTGTGTGTACATATAGAGGTTGCTTGGCCCCTATTTATCCACCTGCCTAACAGGGATATTACTTATTAATGTAAAGTATAAAGCTTTGGTTTATTGTGGAACAGTTTGGTTCACAGACCAATTGGTGCATATGTGTATTTAGATTTCCAGTATATATTTGTACTTCTGTTCGTTCCTGCATCGACACAGCTTTAAAACTGACTGGCAATGTTTTAGGGGGTCAGGACCTGTTTTCATGCGTCTGAGCTGAGAGTGTGACTGTATCTGTGTGTGTGTACCATGTATGTGCAGATCAACGTTCAACTATGTGTTCACACACATTTGGTTGTCTGTGTGTGGGTTTGTGTGTGTATGTCAGGCTGAATGGGTGACCTTTGCTTCCCTGCCCCCAGCCCCAGTGTTATTAATTGCTGTGTAGTGGACAAAAGCCAAACAGATTTGTAACGGCTGAAGGCACCTCGATCTGTGTCGACCCAACCAGCCGCCACAACATACAACCCTCATTAGCCCTGTTCGGCACGCAGCACGTGCTGTGTGTGTCAGTGTGTGTGTGTGTGTGTGTGTTTGACTGAAAGAAAGAAAGAAAGAAAGAAAGAAAGAAAGAAATAGAAGAATAGAAAAATAGATTGTGGTTATATCTGGATTATTATAAGCCTCATTGATATTGTTTGACTTCTGTATATAGATAAAAGGGACAAACTACTGTGTATTTTGATAGCTAAGAAATATATTCAGGGTACACACTGTAACACACTTTAGGCTACAACTTTTTCATTCAAGATTTTACTTACCATTAATTGTACGCTGAGAATACAGATAATGCTGTATAAATATAAAAATTCTTAAAAACACATATTCTTGCTACCAAGAACATAAACATTTCTCTACAGTTTAAGCTTATTATTGTATCCCAACAATAATCAATGCTATTTTTCAACTTAACAGGTTTTTAAGTTTTAAATTCGACAGTTCAAGTGGGTATCATTCAAAATGAGTATTTTTTTATTTTTAGAAAAGTTATTAAAAGTTATTAAAAAAAAAAAGTTATTCTAGATGCTAAAAATGTGCTTAGCAAGCATTTGTTCAAGTCCTGACTACATAGTACTTTTGACAGCTGCTGAACTGTTGGACAAAGTAATCAAGCATATTTGAACTGCTTTCAAATAATTGAAACTCTAAGTGACATTTTCACCCTGGACTGTTAACTTATTTAAATGGCTAATAAAGTACAGTGAAATTTCTCACTTCTCTCTAAATTATTTACTCCCTGGTTCACATTAGGATGTCAAGGGCTGATGGGAAATCAGAGAGTGAGGCAATGCGGGACAGCAGGCCATACCTGCGGTCGTCCAGGCCAGCACTAGAGCAGCTAATTGGCCAGTTTCTAAATATTTAATGGAGGCTTGACCTGATTGGATGTTTAAATTGTTCCAATTAAATGATTCAATAGCTGGTAAGAAGGTAGTCAGTCAGTCAATTTAGAGTGTGACTGGCTCAATGTATTGAGTCTTGAACACCAATATAACACAGTGCTCCCATTTAAGTGACTGACTGATTGATTAACTAATTCACTAAAGTAGTAAGCAAGTGTTTGGAAAGCAAACAATTATCCCAGCATTGAAATGATCTCGAATCAATATATCAATATTCCTAATATTCAAAAAGAGGAGAACATTTACAGATTCATATATTTCACATACTTTTCGCCATTGTTTTACTTTCAAAAGTCATTTCCTAAAGAGGCAGGGGGAGCATAGCACCCAGATTAAACTTCAACACACACACATGCACACACAGAATATATAAATCCAATCAGACTGAAGGAGTGAACTTGTCTCCACCCAAACTGGATCAGAAAGAAAGAGCAGCAAAAGAAAGACTGACGCATAGAAGCGGAGAGTGATCGCAGGGCAGGCGTGCAGGCAGGCCCACACTCTCTCCACCACAGCAGCTCTCCTTTCATGAATGTCCTTGAGAGGGACACAAGAGAGGGAGGAATGAAGAAGGCTGGAGTACAGCGAGACAGGAAAAAAGTAGAGAGCGGAAGAGAGACAGCATAGCACCAGAAGAGAAGAATTAAAAAAAACACACTAGAGCTGCTCAGCCCAGCAACACCAAGTCCATAAATTCTCCCTTGTTCTCTTTAGGATAAGTTAAAAGATTTTGCCGTGTTGTTGCAACATCACAGGGAGAATTATTTATCTGATTATGGCAGTAATAATTACCCAGCTGTTTATTGCAGATAGAGGAATAATTCATGCAGTCAACAGGCCGTGTTGGTGGCGGCAGCGATGACACCAGCACATTTAGTAAATATGCAAAGCGGGCCGGCTCGGCTTTCCTAATTGCCCCCATCGTCCCACTGCATGCCCTTATTAAAGCCCAGGAACTTTAAGTGTCTCCCTGACAAAGTGATAAATTGTTGGGGTATCAAGGAAAACTGTGGCAGAGCGGGGATTGCACCGGGGTCCTGACTTCATTAGGCTATGCAGAAGGAGAGGAAGGATGAATGAGGATGGACACTGAAGCACAGTGAACCAGTGGCAGAGAGAGAGGGAGAGAAAGATATAGAGCAAAATAGATTGAGAAAGAGAAGGAGAAAGAGAGAGGAGAGAGGCAAAGATTGAGGGAGGGAGGCGGAGTGAGGGCAGGGAATAGAAGAGGGTAGTGTAAGTAGCATGTATTAGCTGGATGCTGTACCTAATGAAATGACACAGATGGTTTCGTGCAGGGGAAATCTGTCATGAGAGAGAAAGACAGACTGAAACAGAGAGTCAGAGTGAGAGAGAAGAGAGAGAGGTTCGGCAGTCTGTGTATTACTCCTATATCATTACCATGCGCAGCAGATCAGCCTGCACTAAATGGGGACCATTAGTCCAACTTTGAATAATTTATGCAGCGGGCTGGACAGACAGACAGACTTGCAAGAGGCAGGGAGCAGGTGGATTAAAACGCGGACCTTTGCGGGATGAGTGATCAGGCAGTGTGCGATCCGGGGGCTCAGCGGCTAACACAGAAAGGATATTTTAAATAAATGCCTGCACGGCGTTAATTGATCGTGACCCTGGCAGCACTAAATAAACATGTGATTAACTGGAGAGAAAGTGACCTCAACACCCCAAACCACTGTGGAGGAGGGGCTGTGTGTGTGTGTGTGTGTGTGTGTGTGTGTGTGTGTGTGTGTGTGTGTGTGTGTGTGTGTGTGTGTGTGTGTGAGGGGACTAGGGATGTCACATAGTTGATCATGAAACAGTGTGACCAACTAGTAAAATGACATGCCTTGTGTTTATTTTACAATTCTTTACTTCTGCATTTGTCTGATCTAGTCTAAATATGACTTTTGTATTTTATTGTTTTTAAAACATACAATGCAAAAAGAAATACAATAAGAAAGATGTGTGTGACAATATAGCAATAATTAATACTTAATTGTTTGCGAAGACAGGATCCATAAATTTGAAAACTACAAATGTTACTGTTATGAACCGCAATATGCAAACTATTTTGATTATTGAAAGCTGTGTAACCTTTTAACTATGACGTCTTTTAATGTGACGTCTGTTTAGTCAAGTTTGATAAACAATAGCAGCATGTGCTATATATTTATATAGTGGCCTTATAATCACAAGACATGGCGTAGTAACATTTTACCAGTTTTACATCTTTCATCACTGGCATAGCATGAGAACATTTGACAAAGTTGTGTGTGTTTGTGTGTGTCTGTTTTTGTGTGTTATAATACTAAAGTGGCAACACCTCCTTAATGGACTTAAACAGCCTAGTCCCCCCACCTCTAAAAGGGGCAAGGAGTGTGGAGGAAAGGTGGAACGCTGGTGGGGAAGTGAGGGGGGAAGTCAGTGATCCAAGGAGCACTTTAACAAATTTACATTTAATTTTAGCAGAAGCCTAAAGATATTTTCTGGTAAAATATATTAGCAACATTAAAAATGTGACTATTAGCTAAACGTGATGGTTTTTTTTGTCAAAAATAAAAGATGGCGTATCTCTAGCAGTAAGCCCTGGAGCACAGGATGTTTTATTAATGCACGAGCTGCGGTTCAAATCAGAGGCTAATTTTTAATTTCTTCACATCGTTCACTTCTCTCTCTCTTAGCCTTGAGCGCTTTAGAGGACTTCTCTCTCTCTCTCTCACTCCCACTCTATCTCTTTGTCTCTCTGTCTCTTTCGTTCCTTCATTTTTCCTTTCCTCTACCCTCGTCCCTGTTCTCTTCCTCTGAGGTAACAACTATGAAACTACCTATCTCACAGACACCTACCTCTCTCACTGTCACGCGCTCCCTCTCGCACCCCCACCCCCCCTTCCCTTCTCTCTCTTTAAAACACACATTTTAAGGTTACAGGTACACAAGTACACTTTTAAACCAACTACCTTGACACTCATCAAATCAATTCATCTTGACTGATGTGCACCAGCTGGTGATGGTCCCTGGAAAAAATATGTTTTATCACAACTGGGTAAATGGTACAAGACAAGGAGCTGGTGACACAGAGAAGAGAAATTGGAAAAGACTAGAGAAGTATTGGATTCTATAAGTATTTCTTTTCAAAACTGTACAACACTTCAAAGAGTTTTGACAACTGGACGCTATAAATGAGAAATATAATAAAAACAACAGAACTGGATGGGTGTTACACAGGAAAGCATAGTTAGCATAATATGAAATAGGTGCCCATGCAAAAAAAAAACTGAAATAAAGAAAACACAAGCAATGTGTCTGCTCTCCTCATATACTTTTTTTACCTGACATGTTCATTTTTCCTGGAAAGTCCTTCCAAATATATCTTGCGTGCGTAGAAATTATGAATATACTTCCTCACAAAGAATCCTCTCCATCTCCGCTGGATCTGTGAGGGATTAGAGCATGACAGAGGTTTTCCTCAAAGTTCCTCAGAACAGCTGATGAAATCTGGTCATATGGCAACTTTGATGATTACTGATTAACAAATATGAAAGAAAAAAATGTTCCAAAAAATGCTCTTCAGAGATTATAAGGTAAAGCATTATGATGTGAATTTTTTTTCTTTTTTTTTTCATCAAAAATGATTTGTCCAGTCATGGAGATGTTATTGTTTTGTCAGGTCTGAATTTTTCAGATTTTCTTTTTGCTCCTCCAACATGCTGAATACTGAATACATCAAATATTCTTGCCAATGCTTCTTCTCATTACCTAAACTTTTAGAGGACACAGTCGACATAAAATTCTACACATGATGGTATTAACATACATGGGAGAACACTATTAAAGCACAGATAACTACGCATGCATTTTTTCCCCAGTAGTGATGGAGAGACAATCCAAGAGGGGACAGAGAGGTGTCATAGCTCCATACGTTTAACTATATCAGTCCACATTGATTGTGAAGGCTACAGATAAGCTACTACACACACAGCCACACACACACCAGTGGACCATTTTAAAGCATGGGGGCGGATGTCCTTCAGACTAATTAGGAGATTAAAACAATGGCAGGTAAAAGAATAATCACACTATGAGAGGAGGGAAGAGGAGAGAAGAGGAGAAGTGGAGGGTGGGGAAAAACAACAAAGAGCAAAATGAGAATTAGCATTGATCTGCCAGTCAATAGATAATTTTAAATAAAGTAATTGCCGCCTCCCGAGTTCTTGCTGACCTTTGTTGACTAGTGAAATCGATGCTGTTGAATCTAATACAAATACGAGGTGTGGCATGTAAACACTGGTTTCTATTACAGCTCTAATACATTATCTTCTGTTAGCTACCACGTCGTGATAAAGACAACAGGAGGAGAGGGAGAAAAAATAAAAGAATCAAAATTGATTCAAAGGAAGCGTCACAAGGGGATTCTGAGATTATTGTTTTTGCCTTTGTCCATCCATTTTTCTCTTTCTCTCTATTTACACACGGATTGCTTTTTGGTAAAAACTGGTCTGTGAGTACAGCTGTCCGTCACTCATTTGTGCAGAGGGTCTCTCTCGCCCTATTTCAGTTTCACACACACGAACAAACACTATTGCCTTATTCTGTCCAAAAGACCAGTGTGTCAGAAGAGATTCTGAGATTGTACTGTAGAGCTCAGTCAGTATTTTGCAGGAAAGAAGAAATCTAAGAAATCCTAACATGTTATATCTTTAAGTCTGTGAAGAACTCGTATTTCAACAGGTGGTATCATAAAAAAGACACGACTATTAGATATATTTTCACAATACCCTTTCATTAGTCCTAACATTTTTTTTATCTTTTGAAGTGTTAAGTTACGCCTAATCAACCCACTTGGAGAAAAATGCTTTAGGACCAACTCCACTTCTGAGGCCAAAATGCTGGATAAGAGCAGTGGCAGGAGTGTTACAAATACTTTCATGCCTTTTGCGGTAGGAGAAAACTGGAGCACCCAAAGAAAACCCAGACAAGCACACAGAATAAAATGTGCACTCTGCCCAGAAAAGCCTCATTTGGCCCTTGTGGGGTTCAAACCCAGTGCCTTCTTAAATTGCAAACCACTGAACGACTTTGCTGCCATTTTCACATATATTTCATTTTCCCTTAAAATTCCTATTACTTCCTTTAGGAAACTGAGTTTATTTTATATGGGTAATAAAGGGCTCTTTTCTCTAACTTCAGAAGCTTCTGCTCTGCTCCACATGGTGACATCACGCCTAACCTCTCACCCTGTGACTTAAGACAGACGGGTCAAACACTAATCCAGGACCCATGTCTCTCATATTATGTGACATTTATTGAAACAACGGGGTGGTCAGCTTTATTTGCTTAGATTTCTATTAAGTATAAAACTTGAAGCCCTCAATTTTCAGGATTTTCCACCAATATGAAAATATTGCAACCACCTCTGTCTAGCAGGGCCGTGACACACCCTCTTCAATAAACACTAGTGGATTTTTTTTGTTGGCCTATAAAACCCTTTAATGGTTTAGGCAGAATGAAACTGTTAGCCAAAAGAGCAGACTATATGGACTTGTAAAATATAAGGTTTCTGTGCAATATCCTTGTGTAAAAGTGCCAAAACATCAGTCACAGCACAGAGGAAAATAAAAAAAAAAAAAGCAAATGTTGCTAAAATTGAGAGACAAGGCTGACAATAATATCAATGAAAGCATTCAGGACACTTTTATTCAAAGCGCCTCTTGCCATGCATGGTGCATGAATGGAATAAGATTTAAGGTTATATGTGAAACTAATAGCTTAAATGAGGTTTGTATTCTTGTGTGAATTATAGAGATAAATGAGGAAATAAAATGTAACAGGAATGTCAACATGATGCCACGTGTTATAATTAAGAAAAAAGACTGCATGTAAGATTAAAGAAGTTGCTATAGAATTTTTTGCAATAAAGTGGTGTATGAAGTGCTTACAGGCTGCTTTTCATGGGGCCTCTCATTCACAGCACACACAGAGAAACAGAGTGTCCCCCCACCACGACACTCCATTTGCTAAAACAAGACACTGTGGTGATATTTACCCTGACCGCCATCTCCTCGTAGAAATTCATCTTCATGATAAAATATGCCGCCTGTGAACACAAAGGAAAAGATGGCGTTACATCTTGTCTCCCGGCCCTCTGATCTGTCCACAGCAGGCGTCAAAGATAAAGAGCTCTTTATACATAATACATTGCACAGAGCAACACAGCAGCACAGATACGGCCACAGTAGAGGGGGAGGGGGGAGGGAAGGTGGCAGAAAATGAGAGAGGGAAAGCAAGAGAGACAAGAGAAAAAGTCAGGGGGAAGGAGAGAGAGAGAGAGAGAGAAAGAGAGAGGGAGAAAGAGAGAGAGAGAATGGTTAGGGGGACTTTGTATCAAGGGGAGGACGGTACTCTTTTAATACAGCAACGCAGACAAGGGCCAAGAAAATCTATGGTAGTCAAGCAGCGAGCTAATGGAGATGTATGACGGCCAAACGCTCTCCTCTGGATTTCATAATCAATGACAGCACTGCCAGAAGTGACAAACAAAAGGCCAGAGAATATTCAGCGACGCACTCGCCCAGCAATCGCACACCAAACGCGCCGGCCGACCACTGGGGGCACATTTCAGGAGCAAACTGGAGAGACGGCCATAAAAGGATTCATATCTCAACACGTCTTTTTTAATAAAGACAGGGAAGAGAGGGAGGAGAGGAAGGGGAAGGAAGACTAAGACTTGAAAGGGGGCTGTAAATTCAGCTTGATGTTTTGAGATGAGGCTTCGTGCACGTCACATTACGCATGATAAGGTCCGCAAGAGTGAGAGGGGAAAAGACAGACCGACAGAGAGAGAGAGAGAGAGAGACGAGGGGAAGAATAGAATCTCTCAGGGCTAATTCAAAATAGTGCGGTGTGGCAATTCTGAGTGATTCAAATTAGTGCTCGTCTGTTTCCAAATGAGACCAAACAGCCTCTTTTTAGCCCATATGTGTGTTGTGACACATCCTTCATCGTTTATTTCAACACCCCTCAACCCCACCCCCACCATCCACCCCCCCGTTTCTATTTCTTGAACGCGTCCCAAACGGCGGCTGGCAGTTATGCTTTAGCAAACAGTCAATTTACAGGCATGATAAATAGCTTGTTGTGATACGTTTACAAAACTCAATCCAGGGGAAAATTATACGTGAGAGCGCTGGGTATTGGATCCGGTATCAACAATCTGTTCAATTAAGAGGCAGTTGGAGGCAATATGCTGAAAATGGGGCCTTGTTTTACTAAAGCGCACACATACACACACAAACTCCTCTACTCGTTCCCTCTCTCTATTCCTCTCCACACCTTCTATATACATCCCAGGAGTTGTGATATAGATGGAATTTCTTTATCATATTGCATCATATTTCCTAAGTGCTAATTTCCCAATGTGTAATGAGTGAATTATATCTCTTAAGGTCAGAAGCAGGGACTTAGGAATATAGCAATTGAATTCTAATGCATGCTATCATAACATAATCAATATATCTATAACCGTTCCAGGCACTGGCTTACCTTCACCATTTGTCTGAAACGTGCCCTTGCTGTGAAGCCGCGCCATATCTTCTGTATAATGACTGCCTTCTTGTGCAGATGGCTGTAGAAAAAAAAAAAAAAAAAAAAAGTAATTTTGGGGAGAGGATTGGATTTGTATGTTTTAGTAGTTGAGTTAAAGGAAAACACTAAAAAAAGTTATTCAGATACATGAGGAAAAATATTTAAACCTAAAGCAGGAAAATGAAAACACTCTTTAAATGTGAGGGAGCTGCAAATAAAAAAATACTAAAAGCTGAGAGATTTGGATTCCTGAATGTAATGCAATTTATTTAATTATGTCATAAAATTCCCTCAAATCATACTGCTATAATAAACCGTGGGCCCTTTTCTTTTTGAAAAACAATAAAGACAAGAGTGATTTTGTTTTGTGCATACAAATGATAGGCTGTAAAGGACTTCAATTAAAAGGTCAGGAAAACATCACGCTTACAAACATGCTCTCACAAAGGCATGCACACACATACACACACAGGCAGAAGACTTCTGCTCCTCCAGGCTTTTCGATCATGTCTGATGAGCCTTTCACCCCCTTTAGTCGGCGGCACACATTTGTATTCATCTTCAAACATACTCTAAATGCAAGTCCACTGCGATCCTCTGCCTCCAATGAGGCCATCAATTTCCAAAAGGCCATTCATATGCCCAGAAAATCAATGCTTATAGTGGGGATAGCACAACCCCGGAGTTGCACTTAAGCAGCTAAAATTGTTGCTAATTATCCACTTAACGCATTGATCAATTAACTAAAGTAATCTGAATTAACCTACTGTCTGGAAGTTTGTCTGCTGACCCTGCAGAATGGTGCTGGGGTCACAGTATAGGAACAAGCACACAGATAGAGACATTCATTTCTCTGCATGTGAAAGGAGCACAGAGTGCAAGCGACATTTATTCCTCAAGGCCATTTGCAAAGCTCTAGAAGAGGGATAATTATAAGAGTGAGCCAGTATCAGGGTATCCCTTGAAATTAACTATTAGTGTCCTGCCAGAATGTTTTCAAACCCCGAAGGAACCAGCAAACTTCAAATTGGTATATAAAATATTAAGGCTTGTATTCTTTTTTTTTTTTTTGCCTGTGGCATATGAAGGTGTACCATAAGTCTATTTTTCTGCTACACAGATTCAAATAGGACAAACACACACACATTATACCTGAGGTAAGCACACACTTTGCAGGCTCTGAACCAGCTCTGGATCCGGGTGGCAGCCTGCTTTTCCCTCTGCCTGTTCTCCTCAGCTTGGCTAAGACACACACAGACACGGTCAGACAGCAGTGTACTGTAGCTGCATTATCACACTGTTACGTTGCCTACTAACCCCTATCAATACGCAACATTAATAGTTTAATGTAGTTAATAGTTAATCAATATACACACAAACAATACTACTATCTAGAGTTTCAGTTCTAGTGTGGCACCACTGTTAGTTCTATTATCATCAATTATACACTAAAACACCTTCTTTGCTAAGAGATGACAAACATTTCTGTTGATTGTTTTTGTAACGAGCAACGTCTGTGTGCTAGTAAGTCACCAAAACAACGGTAGCTAACCCAGTACTAGTCTATGCTTAGTACAAACATTACATGCCAGTTGAGCTAAGCTAGGTTAACTATCGACATGCTAGTTGACGTTAACATTAGCTAATTGGTTTTACGGTTTGGCTTTGACTGCCAACCCGCGTAACAACGGCCACAATGGTCTTTAACATCTGAATTAACAGCACATATGTATGAAACACCTGTTTCTGGAGAAGTATTCCCTTTTGAACTCCTCCACCTGACTTGCTATTTTCAGCAGCTCCGCCATGTTTACTCCGGCCACAGTTTACCTGTTGCCGTGACAACAACACAGCTTTCCTGCAGGTGCTGAAGGTGCGTTCAAGAATCAAGAAAGTAGGAATTTCCCCTTAAGGAACTGAGATTATCTGTCAGGTAAAAGGCACTTGTTTAGTTCATTAGGAAAAGCAGTCGTTTTGTTTGTGTTTTATCTTATTTTCAGATCATTAACTAACTTTAGCATTTTTTGCAGATCCCTTTGGCAGGAAAGTCAATTTAACTGAAAATGTTTTAATTATCTTCCGAGTGAATGTTTTAACAAGGCATCTATCTCTCTTTTACCCTTCACGCCATCTAAATGCATCATAGTGTTGAAAGTGGATATTAAAAATAGCATTGCATTTTTGTCAATAGTTTATAGACCATGTTTTATTTACAGATTTATAGAGACAACGACTCATATTTAACAACTATATTTTGATTTCTTTTAATGTGATTAAAAGTTTATTTTAACTGATATTTTTAATCATCGGTATAATGTATATTGAAGTTTGTTTGTTTGTTTATTTGTGTATTTGTAGAATAAAAACCCTTACCACTTTCTAGTCTCCAATCTGTGATCCGCACTGTACTTTACTAAAGCAGAAATACAGTTTAAATGATATAAGAATGGTAGGGAAAAAAGAAAAAAAAAAATCCCAGAAAAGATATTTTTAACATGTCTGCTCTCTGGATGCAGATTGTGGATCTAAGTATTGATCTGCCAGCTGCCTCACTTCCTTCATCCATCCCTCCATCCATTCCCCTCCATTTCCTGACGTTATCACCCTTCATCATGCGGTTATCAGTTTATTTCTCCCCACTCTTCCTTCCTTATTTCCCCTCCTCGTCACTCCTCCACTCCTCTTCAGCCATATTCACCTGTCAAAATGATCACCTCAGCAGGGTTTGTGTGCATGTGTGTGTGCGCGCACTTGCATATCTGTGCAAGGAAAGATATCTGTCTGGCCAATGGTCAGAAAAAAAGACTGTCTGTATTATAAATTACTCCTCAGAGACAGGCAAACGACAAATAGTGAAAGTGAATGAGTGTGTGTGTGTGTATCTATCTCCAAGCTCTTTCATGTCTGTGTACCGGCATCCCTGCCTCTCTGTGAGCCAGGCAGTGGGCTTGTTTAACTATCTTTTTCTGTCTCTCTGTCTTTCTCTCAGGCCAATTTGCTGTGTGAGGGCTACCACATTGGTGAAGAGCAGCAGACGTAGAGCAGACGTCCTAGGTAGAGTTATGGCTAGAGGGGCGAACCCGTGGTGGCTCAGCCCATCCATCGAGGGCCGGCAGGAGGGCGGCCACCCTGGTAATTACCGGAGAAATGTTGTTGTGACAAGACGGCATGAACAGTGCATGTGAGTGAGTGAGACAGAGAGATTTTTAGAGAAGTGTTGTTTTTGACAAGACTGTAAGGACAGCTGGAAGCCATTCGTCCTGGCACAACACTGATTAGGTGTCACCAGGAGTGTATCTGTGAGAGAACGACACAAAAAGGAGAGTGAGAGCACTTTATAAAAGGACATGCTGTTTACACACTGTCTAATGACCCACTTCTAGACCCAGCCAGACCATCATCCTCTCCACGTCCATCTACTCTTGTAATACACTCCTCCATCAAGTTCTTCCCCTTTTGTCTCTCTTCCTCTCGTACTTTTACCTGCTCTCTCCACTCTACTGCTTTCCTTTTTCTTTCCCCATCCTCTGTTGCTTCTCAATCAAAACATTTCTGTTGCTCGTCGAGGCAATAATTCCTTCTCCAGGATCACCCATGTATACCCCCTCTCTCCCTCTCTTTCTCTCTCTCTGTCTCTCACTCCATCTCTCCATACGGGGCATGTCATTTAACATGCCTCCAGTCACCTCTCACAGTCAGGAAGCTCATCCAACCAGTCATTCTCCATAGCCATTGTTCCTAAATGAGGGCCATATGCGCTGTGGCCAGCACTGGTCATAAAGACACACACGCCAGTGGTGATACTAGTGTCTATGGATGAGTGTGTGTGTGTGTGTGTGTGAGAGACTGTCTCACATTGCTCTGCACAGTGCGTGTGTATGAATCATTATTGTGTGTGTCAGTGTATGAGTGATTATATGTGAGTGTCGGTGTATGTGGGCCTGTCTGTGTGTGTTTCTGTGTGTGTGTCTGGCTGTGCATGTGTGTTCCTACAGCCACAGTAGGGTGCGGCGGATGGAATGTGTGTTTCTCGGCAGGACCAGTTCGGCCATTATTATTAAACATCTGTCCGCAGCACATTAATTCCCCCACTCTGACGCATCCCTCTCTGCCCAGGGATCACTTAATTGAAATCCATAATGACTCTTTCTTCTCTTCTCCTCCACACTGAGCAAAGTGAAGCTGGAAAATATATTTTAGACAAAGAGAGAGGTTTCTGTCTACTATTATTAAATCTCTCCATCACTTATTGTCATATTTTGTTATATTTTTTATACATATTTTTAACTACGTGATGTTAACACACAGCATGATTTTCTGTCAAATTAATTTCAATGATTAGCTAAATTAATGTCTTGAACTGTGTCAGATTGTAATAACAATTAGTCCCTATACAGTTAGAATTATATCAAATGTAAACAATGAAACAAAGGAAAGAAATGTGATTAAATACATGGTCTACAAAAGATTCTTGATGACATTCTCTATCATAATTAGATTGAAGGCTATTACACAACAATGTGTTGGTTCAGATGTATGATTGTATGATGGGTCACTGTAAGTTATTAATTATTATAAGTTATTCTAAGCATTCAGTGTTTTTACCCTTTTTTTAGTTCTACTTTCTGGTGGCAACTGGTGCAAACACTAGATCGTCATGTAGTTTGTACAATATATGTCCAGCTTCACATGTTTCCCAAATCAATATAGATCTAAACACTGTATGGGCTGGATGTCAATACTGTACGTCAATTTTATGCCAATTTAAGTATCTATTCAAATCAATAAATGTATACTATTTATTGGGACTGTGTATAGGGAGTAAATATAAAAAAAATAAAATACAGTGAAGTATCCTCCCTTGATTCACAAATTGTAAAAACAATAGTTCACAGTCCCATTACCAATGCCAACGCAAAATATATAAATCATTAGATGTGTTAAGAATGTCAAGAAATATGTTAAGAATTATGTTCATTGATGTTCATTTCAAGCTTTAAGTTAAGAACAATACAAAAGAGGGTGGTTTGTGTCTGTGTTTTTAGTGTTTTATAAACTACTGACAAACTTCTTTATTGAATCTTCTTTATAGGATAATTTAGGGTATTTTCACCCGAGGCCTTATTTTTATCATCAAGACAATTAAGATTCCCCATCACACACAGGGCTGTCTCCAAGGACCTTTGAGCTGCTGTCATATGTGACACTAAAATGTTCAATATGGAGGAGGCCCTTAAACCAAAAGCTAACCAAGGGCCTAAAAAAGGCCAAAGACTGGCCCTGGTTCTCTTAGCAAAACTATGCAAATCTGTCCTTCATATTTCCTACCTGGGGCTGCTGTTACTTTTTACAGTGGCAATGCTTTTAAACCAATTTGAAGCCATCTCTTTTTCCCTCTCCATCCCATCCCCTCCCTCCCACCTTTCCTCATTCCCCATCCTAATATCCTACTAATGGATAAAAACTATGATTGTGCCGGTAGAGGAGAAATATCATACCTTTATTAGCTCACCTATACCCACAGAGAGAGGCAGAGAGAGAGAGAGAGAGAGAGAGAGAGAGAGAGAGTAATGAATTGAGCATTGTGTAAAATAGTTTAATGCAGGGGTGGTTCATCATTATTTGTGGCGGATTGCATACAGACAGGGGTGATCCATTAGTGTGGTCGTTTCCATCTGTGTATACGTGTCTCAGCGTGTGTATATATATGTATGTGTGTGTATGTGTATGTGTGTGTGTGTGTGTGTGTATGTGTATGTGTGTGTGTGTGTGTGTGTGTGTGTGTGTGTCCCACCCAGAAGGACATTCGCTGCTGCCGGCCCCACTGTCACAATGAGAGATTCATCACCACACGCACAGTCACACACGCACACACACACACATGCACACATAGACACAGGCTACAGTGCACTTGGCATTATTGTTCCATCATTACTCCTCTCATTCTTCTTCTCAACAATTTGTCATTTTGCTGTCTGTGTTGACACACACACACACACACACACACACACTCACACACAGATTCATATTGCAGTTGTTTTCTGTGTGGACGGTCAAGGCCAGAATAAGAAACATTAAATTGGTTTAGAAAAAAAATCTAAATGTAGTGATGTCAAAAAAGAAATCATTACTCAATACAATTTTACATTGCAAGACTTTGGGTTGCACTTAAATTATTCAAATGTCTATCAGCCATCTGATAGAATTAGTCTGATATAATTATATTAACTGCAAGGTGAGTCCTACTTATTAAAACAACAATGAAGGAAATTGATAAAAGATACAGTGAAGAAGAAAAGAATACAGTAACTGTAGTGCAGCAGCTAATTTAAAAGCCACTGCATCCACTGCTTGATGTTATAAAATTCAAATCTCCAAACTTTACCTCACAAATTGTGTGACCCTTATCCAGCACAACCCACAATTAATCACAGTGATGATATCTTCTCCCATTTTCTGTACATTTTTCTCTCAAACATATCATGCAAAATTTAAGTGCACTTCAATCCTAAAATACAGACAAACTGTGTTTCTATGTTGGTGTGTAACTTTGGTAAATAATATGACTGCAGGTGCAGTTTGTGTCAGACACAAAGGCTTAGTGAATGTTGCTGCAAGAGTTTCCCGTAAGTTTCTTTTATTGAGTAGCAGTCTTTTATTATTATTATTATTGAATCTGTGTATGTATTGCACTTTTTAGAGAGAAGGGAAAAAGAGAACAGAACAGTAATCAAAAAGGAGAAGAAGAGAGTAAAGAAAAAACTTTACCATCCCCCCCACCCCACTCATCCACACCCATGATCACATTCTCCTTTCAAAATAAAACCCTCAGTAGTTTAATGGAATGTAGATTTTTTTTTTCCAGGGACTCAATACTGGAGAGGGAAAATAAATCACCCAGTGCATACTCTGATCATGGCAGGGTGTAGGCATGCATCTGAGGATTCTCCATCTTCTCTCTCTCTGTACCACTTCACCACTTACACTTCACTTGTTCTTTTCATCTGCTTCTACCCGTTTGCTATTATGCTCATCTCCTGCTCTCTTGTTCTGATTCCTGTCTGTCTTTTGCTTGCTCTTTCTGGTTTCTGGTATCTTTGTCTGCCCGGACTTTTTGACTTCTTGCACGGCTATCTCCCCTTGTCTCTCTCTCTTTCCCTATGTTTCTTTGATAGTAACCTCTTTCTCAGTTTTGTTTTTTTTTGTCTCCCTTTCCCCTCCTGCATTTCATTCTTAATCCTTTTCTCTAAAAAGACATGCTGCACCCATCAGTCACTAAAAGCACAAATGACACATTTCATGTTAACAGTAATGACAGCACCCTCTGTGACTATGCTCTCCTTGTCCCTGCCATGGTGTTTTTAACAATCACTTGAGCTCCACACACCTGAGAAATACAACTTTGGAACTGTAAGATTGCAAAGTTCTCCAGATACCCTAAATAATGACAAAGATAAGCAACTGAGTGTGTGTGTGCATCCTGTCACCACAGGAGCTAGTCTATTTCTCTTTGCTCCCAGCTAATTGGTTGGACCGTGAGAGAGACAGGCTGGAGAGGTGGCCAGACCTGACAGTGAGTGTGTGAGCATGTGTGTGTGTGTCACATGTCCTCTGGCATGCCTCAGAGAGCTAATCATAACCACACTGCAGAGATTAATGAAGTCAAGAGCAATCAGCCCTGACACACAAACAGGGACACACACATGCACACACACTCACATACATGCACACACACAGGAATGTATAGTAGTTCTGGCTCAGATACATTGGACCTTGTTTAGTTGAGGCAGTGACATGTGGAATGACTTAATGATTAATTGAATCTCTTCTTGTGTGAACATCTGTACCTACATATGTTGCTATTGTCAAAGTTCCTTTTCCATGCTTGCTTTACTTGTGCTCAGTCCCTCTGGAGAACGTCTTTTTTTATTCCTGTGGAATTAATGCATATATTACTGTGGGGAAAGGCAGAGGTTGTCTACCATGGCTACGGTAAACAGTTTCATGCTGCACAGATTCAGGAATGGAGAACTTGAAGAGTTGTTATACCAATCATTTGTGGTGCCAATGAGTCAGATAGCAGTGGTGGTGCCAGAGCTTATTGTTTCCTATGTGTGAGCTGAACAAAAAAGCTCCATCTGAGCAGTGGCTCACCAGTGGAACATTTTCACAGACTTAAGGGACTGGTCAGCACTAAAATTTTGAAGCACCAGCAACCAATAGCTATGCCAGCCGTGTTAACCACCTCACATTATTTCTAAGCCTGGGCCTCAGGCAGGTGGTAATGGCAATGGACTTATCTAGCCTGGGGCACACCTGCCTTTGGGCCAGGAGGTTCCCCAGATACTGGATCTCCCCCCGCGCAATTACACACTTTTAAGGGGTTGGCTGTGAGTCCGGCCTTGGGGAGTACCACGACCACAGCCACCATCTGCACACTCTGCCCCATTTGTCAACCACAATGATGACATCATCTACGTAGGCTGTAGATAACACCTTGTGGTAAAGTTATTTTTCCTAAGTCTGACGCTGTCTGTCGACACAGAGGTCCATGCAGACATCTCCATCAGTCTGTCTGTATTCTTTGCCCCACTCTCCCACCCCACCCATGCAACTGGGCACCAGTTCAACTAGCTTCACTTTCTCTTGGGGGTGACAGGTTGCGTATCCCAATTGGATTATTAAACAGTTACTTGTTTGTGGGTCCAGGAGGTGTACTGACAGCGAGAGTAGTCAGAGGAAAAAACGAACTCCAGCCTCTCTGTTAGAAAGATGAATAGACATGAGCACTAATTATCAACTGACAGCAGCTGTGGCTATAACACCCTGCCAGCCACTGCCTCAAATCCCAGACCGATACCAAAACCACACCCCACTACCACAACAACCAACACCCCTGTTGACAGACAGAGCTTTTTTCTTCCTGAATTGTCTCGTAATTGCTTGGCTCATATCTGGCCAGAGAGAGAGCGAGAGAGAGAGAGAGGGGAGAGAAAAGGAGGGGGCAAAATGTACATTATACTCCTCTGTTTCAGAGCACAGGGCTTTCAGCTCCTCATAAAGACCTTGACCTTTTGCCCCCATGGGCCTCTGTGCATGATTCACAGGCTACAGAGGCCCCTGATCCCATTTATCTGTGTGTGGTGGGCATGGGTGTGGTTGTGGTGTGTGCACATGTGGGAGTGTACGTTAAGTGTGCATTTAAAGTTTGACTGTGTTTATGTGAGCACGCTCAGGGAGAGCCAGTTTCACTTGAGCCATGTGTGGCTTCACATAAACATCAAAAACACTTATGATCCATTAGGAGGGACACACCTGAAGAGCAACAAATACATTGCAATCCTTGTATGCTGGATGTGTCACATGAATGACACCATGTGAATTTACCTGGTAATTGCTTAATTTAAAGACAAAGTAACCCCGTTTGGCAGTTTTGAATTTTGAATTCTTTTCAGTGTCTTTATCACATGAGACAGTGTATGAGAACACAAGGTCTGTACTTAACTCAGGCCATGCTCTTGAATATAAAGTACTTACTGGTTGCTAGTGACCACACTATAACACGCATCAACACACTTGCATTTGTGGTTCACAGTGTGTGTCCAAAGAACTTTGACTGGGTTTGGCCTTTGGCCATTACCCCCACTGATAGATTTGTTTTCCACTCCCATTTACTGCTAACTGATTGCCATGATTGGACCATTACCTTGAAATGTTTTCATAATGTACAATATGCTGTATAATGTGAAAGTAGTCTACTGGAGTCTACTTCTAATAAAAGAACAGACTCATCATTTAACATACCTTGTTCAATTTGTTTTTCAGGTGAAGTGTATATGAAATAAGAATATATTTTCCTCCATTTACTATAATTTCATTAGCTGTGTAGTGCTCCAACTGTTAAATGACATTTCCTAACTTTTCTTTAAGTAAAGAAAATCCCAATAGTGAAGACAGTGTAATCAGATTACTGTAATATAGTTATAAAGTCCATTACACTCTCACTGTGCACTCGCATACAGACGCCTCATTCATCACAACACCAATCTTACTTTCAACTCAACAGAAATCAGTCGTGGCCACAGGTGACTGGCCTGGCCAAATAGCCTTTTATAAAAGTTGTGTGTGCGTGCGTGTGTGTGACTTTTGTTGTGGATTAGAGGATTTAAATAGAGGTCTGCGGAGTCCAACACTGAAAGGTACTACGATTACCTTGGTAACCTACATTTCTTATTTCTGTTCACATATTATTTACCAATCAAATGCATGTCATATTTGTCAAAACAGATTATATTTGTATTTTATTTTTTTTTATGTCAAAAGCAAAAACTTGTCTAGACTTACTTCAGAAACACTACTGGAACACCATAGTAGCTGAAGACAACTTTATTTTTTATTTACTTTGAATCAGTATTGTACCCACAAGTTCCTGGAAAGCAGTACTGCTAATTAGAGGAATAGCCTGATGAAAATAAGTAAATGAAGGAGGGTTAAAGTGTAAACTGTTAAAAATGTGACTGAGACAGACAATCTAACATACAGCAGCAGTAGATAATGAAGTGTAGACAGATATGTATACAAACCAGAGGAGAGGGTGCAAACCAGCCTCACAAAGAAAGGTGATGGCATAGCTTCAAATAGACAGTGACAGTGAAAGAGACAAAAACTAAAAGACTGCAAGAGACCACGACAAAGACACATAAACCATAAGCTGTACAAAGCAGAAACCAAGCATTTGGTACTAAGGCAAACAGCACATCAGTTACAGGCATTACCGTACCAACTGATAGCAGAGTGGATGTGTAAACCTGGTGATGATGAGCTTCTCTCTTCACATGTCACAGGCAGCAGCAAAGGTCACTGAGCACTGAGGAAGTGTGAGGCTTTTAGGGAGGAGGAAAACACTAAATACTCCTAATCCCCCGTTTATTTGCCGCATGAATGGTTAAAAGCTACTCTCAGCCTCATAAAATTAAAACCAAGTGTGCACCGAACTGTGGAGAAGAGGCATGGATATAGAAAGATAGCAGGAAAGGCAGGGAAGAGAAAAAGACTTAGATGATGAGGCGAGAAAGATAGTAAGATGGAGAGAAAGAAAGAGAGGGAGGTGGGGAAAGTGTAAAGAAGAAAGGGGAATTGAGAAGCGGTGATGTGCAGCTCCAAAACATTCTTTAGCAGAATGAGCTGTCACCTGTACCTCCTTTTCCTGGCGATCTATGGTTCACACCGGCTGCCTTTGATTAATACATCCTACCTAAATCATCGAAAGTTCCCCTTTCCTTCTTACCCATAAAATGCAATACACAACACAAATCAGCCCCTTAAACAGAGAAGCCGGATAACAATCGGAAAATAATGCATCTTACCTGGGCCATCCCGATAAATTGTTCCTTATAACACCCTCCCTTAAACCAAAATCAATTCATCCGCCTCCAATTTTTATTAAAATCCCCAGTAATAAATCTTCCCCCAATGTTTGTTCATCTGTTTTTTGATACATTTATATCACTTTCAGTTCTGCTCCAGTGTTTCCCCTGCCTGTGCAGCGTAAAATGGGAAAATCTATTTGGGGCCAATAGAATAGTTAAAGGGGTGTTATGGGTGCCTGTTCTTGTGGTGAAAATGGGTGTCAATTTGTGTGAGTGTGTGTGTGTGTATGTGCACATGTGTAAATGGAATCGATAAATGTGGCAGTGTGGTGAGTAGAAAGCACCCTTCCCCTTGCCTTTCTGATTAACCCACACCACTAAAAACCTGACAGCAATATAACAATATTAGCGGTGTGTGAGTGAGTGTGTGTGTGTGTGTGTGTGTGTGTGTGTGTGTGTGTGTGTGTGTGTGTGAAGGGGTTTGTAAGCATGCTGTGCAAAACCTTCAGGGTACACACACACACATTTTACAGGTATGAGAGTGGTTCTGTGTGGGTGCAGTGTTGAACTTATTTACTTATGCTTCTTTTTAGGGGAGACCGGGGCTGGTTGTCATTCTTTTTACTCCCCTGTGTTTTGCTCAACGATCAACGCATCTCACACGAGACATTCCTACATTAGAAGGAAGCTTAAGGTATCTCAGAATATCTTAGGTTCAAGGAATCTCCCAAAGGATATCACTTTTCTTCTTATAGTACATTTCAACAGCAAGTTATTAACCAAAGTTACTCTTACACATTGTGACTATCAGTCCAGTGATGGGGTTGGTTGTCCCTATAGTTATCAATGGGGTTTCATTAAAAAGAAGTTCACTTTTGAAACATGAAAACATGAATGTGAGCCATGATTTATTTGACATATTTGTTTGAATTGTTTTCTACAATGAGAAATAAAATTAAGGTAAGTAATTACTGGTGGTGCTCCTCAAGAACACACTGTGATGACATAAAGAAAAGGATACTATTTGCACCTGGGTGTAAATAACCAATGTGGCTATTTACACCCAGGTGTATGTTGGAAAGAAGATATTCCTTGTTTAATGTACAAGGCATTTTTATTTGTATTTGACCCAAACTGATCTGTGATCCAAACCTAACCACGTAGTTTTGCCTAAACCTAATTAAACTGTGACTGTAAAGTGATTATGATAAAGGCAAAATGAACTGTATAAATTACTTGAGATTACAAATGAATAAACTACTAATGTTGGTGTAATGTCCTGTAACTAAACCATTCAGCCACCATATCCTCATTAGTCTGACTATGAATTTATCTTTCTTTATACTTTGCGACCAGGCCAGGTTTTTACCCAAATAGCAAATGCAAATAGCCAGACAGCCGCAATTTGGCTATTTACACCTGGTTTGGTCATGCAGTATAAAGAAAGGTAAAATCCTAGTCAGAGTAATGTGGGTATAGTGGCTGAATGGTTTATATACAGGACTGTCACGCAGTATAAAGAATAATTAATTCCTATAGTGGTTGAGTCCACCATAGGAATCCATGAACGTCTTTCTTTTTCAGTCACAGTTTGGTTAGGTGTAGGCACCAAAACTATTTGGTTAAGTTTAAGAAAAGATCATGGTTTGGGTTAAAATAATAAGTCAAATACAAATGTAAAAGGCAGGGGACATTAAATGCAAAATATACTCTTTCCAACATGCGAGTAGTATTGTTGGCTACTGACATCCTTGTGTAAATAGCATCTGCCAAAAAAGAGACACAAGAGAAAATGCAAAAAAGAAAGCAAAAAGTCAGAAAGACAAAAAAAACATACACTCTGATTTACAAGGTTAGTAGTTTTCCAACCAACATAATGTAACAGTTTGACAAGAAATAAGCACATTGCCTGATATTTGACCTGTCAACCAAAATCATAAATCTATTTTACCTCTCATTAAGGTACACCTTCGAACATTCTTTTCTGTACACCAGCATCACCTTTATACTCATACAATGTCTTTAATTAGGGTTAGGGTCTGTAATTATGGTCTGTACATGAAGTGCACTTTGCGCACATTAGAGACTAATTATTTTACCCCATTTCCATTAAAACACGTAATTAAAAGCTGGCTGTTATTTTACCTAACAAGACCAAATACACTTGCTGCTGCAAATGATCTCAAACTTCAGTACGATTTCAACTTGACTGAACATATGTTACAAAAAATGTCATTGTCCAAATTGTTGCTGTCTGATAACACTCCACAAATGCGTTACTTCCAACTTTTACAAAGAGGCAAAACAATATAGTGACACATGCCCTTGGCCCTGTATTTATAATAAGACCCTGTCATATATTATCTGTCCAATAGTTACACTATTTGTGTTTCCTGCCACTGCCAACCTGATCCTGCCTCCTTGCACACCCGACCTTCATTCCCTAACAGTTACAACACATACACCACATAATTCACCTGTGAACTTAATAATGAGAGACAATTAAGAATGAAACAGTGATGTCACATACATTTCTGCAATAATACAAGACACAATACAACACAATAATACATGTTATTATTATAGTATTTGCTTTTACTTGTTTAGTTTGGGAGTCATTCTTTAGCCATTGAGGGCAAGATGCAGAATTTTGAGCCATTATACTCTGCTTGGTCCAAATTCAGAGCGGTGTGGCAATACTGCAGTGCAACAGGCTTCACATTGTCTAATATGAATGATCTGTTATAAAATCAATTAACAAGATCAAACAGAAACTAAAGCCTAACTTGATCTCACTCGTCAAGGTCGACATTATTATACCATTTTGCTGAGCTTTGACTCAGTACCTGACAAAGATCAATGGATTTGAAACGAGGAACACAGGACTTTCATCTGTTTACCTCTTTGCACAACAGGTGTAGAAATACTCCAAATAGACATTTAACTTATGCAGAAATACAAGTACACTGATATAAAAATACTCCCTTACAATTAAAAGTATAAAAAAAAGTTCTCGTTCTGCAGAAAATTGACACGTAACATATTCTATTTCCTTGGAATGATAAATGTTAGATAAATGGTGTTTTATACATTTTGTCTACACTTCTTTTACCAAGTTCTTATCACAATCTGTCTGTCTGTGGCAGGGCGATGATGGACGACAGCAGAACAGAACACAATAGGAATACAATACAATAAGCTTCATCGCCCTGCATTGTCTCATTTGTTGGGTGATCAATGAATGCTTTGCAGAGTGCTGGATCAGTCAGTGCTGAGAAATGGAGAGATGTGCCGTGATTTATTCTAGGTGTTAAACAATAATTTGTTTGGATTGATTAACGTTAATTAATTATGCTAATTGAGCAGGATGAAAACAGATGTCGAAAGTGCCCTCTTACTCATCCCTCGGTAAAACTGGTCCTTTAATTACAGATGCTATTGGTTTATCTAAAAATAACTCATAACACATGCAAGTGTTTGTACAAAGTACCCACATGGACACAGACGGGCACAGACACATGCACCTTCACCAGCGTGCATGCTTACATATTCACACAACAGACGGATGCTATTGTAATTTTACTGAAATGTTGGTTGTTCATCATGGTCCTGGTCTGTTACACTTTGGAGGTGATTTTCAAAAGTATTCCTTGGTTGTGTTTGAATCTATCTCATGTAGAACACTGACATTTTGAAAACCTCAGACTTTTTGGACTCTTAGCTGTAAAGCAGTCAGCACCGTGCAACAAAGATGCAGAATCAGTGGGCTGACAGCAATATGGTGACTGTACCAACCTTCACTGGACTGTTTTCTAAAAACAAAAACACCATCTTAAAATTAAAATTTGATTAGATCTTATAATCTGTTATTTCAGCATTTCATTACTGTTTACTGTACCCAAAGTAGCCCTGTGCAGAATCCAGATATTTGTAAGACCAACGCAACGAAGTCATGATGTTTTTGTGTTGTTTTCTGTGCCCATGCATAAAACTTTTCACAGTGTACTTCTTGACTTTGCAGCATCCTTTAAGCGTGCATCTAACTCCTTATACCTGTGTTATACACACACAGAGTGTAACCGCTGGTGATAGAGAGGCACGGCTCACAGTGTACTCATGAATATCATCACCTGATTTGTGTGCAGTGGTGGAGAATGTTGCATCTAGATGGCATTTAGAAAATTTTGAAAGTTAGAGTTAAGCGCAATGCTGCTGCGATTGTTGAGTTGAGGAGTTGAAAAAATTATTATAATCCAACTGGATGTCTTGTTAAACATGTGTGTGAGATTATGTGTGTTTGTGCTGTGATCAAGCAGATTGAGTTGCTATCTTTCCAAGCCAAACCCTTTGCGGTGGTTGTGTGTGTGTGTGTGTGTGTGTGTGTGTGTGTGTGTGTGTGCACATGTATGTGTGAGTGTATGTGTGAGTGTATGTGAGCTCGAAGGGGCAAGAAGCTGCGCTGAGCCGCATGGATTTGCTGCTAAAGTTTGAACAGTTTTAAATTAAAATGTATTGCCCATTCTCAATGTATTGATCTCAGGCCCAGCTGTGTCAATACGCCGCCCCGGCTATTTTTCCAATAACTTATAAAGATCTGCCAGCCAGGCATAAATTCATTACATAGCTCTGAGTTTATATTCTCTCTCTTTTTTTCTCCCGCACTCTTATATCTGCCTCTCTTTCACCAGCTCTCTCTTTCTCCTTTCACATTTTCTTCACTGTCTTTCTCGTCTTTTCTCGTTGTCACAGCCCTCATTCCTCCGTTTAAGTGTTAATTCAGAAGGTTGTTTTGCTGCTGTTTCAGGTGTGATGGTTATCGACCACCGGCACTCCCTGCTGGGATTACGTTGTTACAAAAAAGCTAAACCTAACCTAAAAGGACTCCACCCAACACTTGATGGAGCCCAAGGTGAAAACAAACATTGATCACTGCTGTTTGAGACAATCTTTAAGGACTGAGTGTCCCATCATGCTTTAGTTTGTCAGAATCATTTAGATCTTTTGCTTTACATTTACAAGGTGCTTTAGTTTTAAGTAACTTTTTTTTAATTCTATTTTTTTTCATTTTCTCTTAATTATTTGTGCAGCATTTAAAGAAATAATGAACTGAGAAGAGATTTTGCCAAAGTAAGAAAGAGCTCTTTTCACTTTATGAATAAGCTGAAACTATTACGAAAAGGGAGATTCAATCAAACAGCATCTTCAAAATGTATTTACCTCAGTACATTTCACTGTACAAACATAATAAGACAAAAATATAGTTTTTCTGAAACCTCTGCATCATTTAATAATCACAGCCCTAACTTTTTCTAACTCTTCTTTTCTCTTGCCACTCTGCTTCAGCCAAGATTACTTTTCTTGTCATCCCTGTCTCTTCCTTTCCCTTTATTCATTTTCTCAACTCTTGCACTTTTTTTCTCCCTTTTCTCTGCCATTCCTCTGCTCCACTCTTCAATCCCTTCCCATTCATTTTTTCTACTCCTTTTCTCTCATCTCTTCCCGCCCTCCTCCTTCCTCTACTCTTTCCATCTCTCTCCCTAATCTCCCTCCACCTCCTCTCATTGTCAATACCTATCTAATTCCACTTTAGCACCAGTAATTGGCTGATGGATAGAAGCTATGGATTGGCCTCTTCCTGATGACTGCATGACATTTTTCCCCCTCCCCTACAGCTGGTAATACTAATAGAATTCCAAATCCGCGGCACCGGGATCCTGTCATGAGTAGGTCAACCGCTGTGTCAAGGTCCTATTGGAAAGCCGGCATCTAACATCTTAATTTAGACTTAGCCTTTTTTCTCTCTAGCTCTCTCTGCCTTGCTGGATGATCACTGTGTCTCTCTGTTTCTGTAGTTGTCGCCTGCTCTCATTAACTGACCATACAGATATTTTTGGACAACCTTTTGGAAACCTGTCAACTTGCTCGTCAGTGTTTCATTTTTAAGATTTGTAACATTTAAAAAGTGTGCTGAGAGTGTGCCTGGCAGTTGGATGGATAACCAATATGTGTAATATTAAGTACTTATTTTGTGGCTTTCATTTAGTTCCACTTGTCTGATCCACCAGCTCCTCACACAGTTTACCTGCCAGTTTTGTATATAAACCAACAGTTATAGTATAAATCAAACAAATCAAACAAACTTTGGAAAGCTACTGCCAACTAAAGTTTATTTTAATTTTTTTCAGCTGTGAGATGCACTTCCATTTTCTTTGTGCATTGTAGTGAGGGAGAAAAGTGTGTGTGAACAACACTATTAAAGAATAAAGTGTATTTAGTGGTTTCCAGTTATTCATAGACTTTAATGAGTGAAGTCTATCTTGGTGAAATCAGTAGCAATGTTACGTGTCATCTAGGAACGCAACCATGTTGTGGACACAGACATTATTTAGGAGAAAATGTGAACTTTTATTCAGAAAGCCTGTGAACAAGATGAAATATCCTGATGACTTTGCTTTTTAACAAACTTCTATTTACATTCAATGTTCCACACCAAAAAATGTGTGTATATCCTTTGGTAAATGTGTTAAATGCATGTCCTTGCTCATAAAATATTTCAAGGTTTTCTGAAAAATGGAAACCTGCGTTGTTTACTTGCTACTGGTCTTCTTTGTTTAATCGCCACCTGCCAATCTACAGTGTCAAGACCGAACTCTGAGGCATGAACCCAAATGCACAACTGGACAGAGAGGAGTTCAAAATAAAGATATTTAATGAAAAGTTATCCCTGCCAAAGTACAACAGAAAATTACTCTTGCAAGAAATAAAACACAAATAACAAAAAAGCGCTCCTAAAGAGGAAATGATCAACTGAAAGCTAAAAGCTCATATAAAAAAAACCCCATAGGGATTTGACAAAACACTGCCTCTCTGACACAATGGACAAGACAAACTGGCACAGGACAAAGGGAGATGTGGACTATATACACACATGGAATATGCGTACACACACACACACACACATATATATATGAATTTCCACATAAGAACAGAAACCTACACTGACTCTTGCTTTGTTGGATTTTTCTTTTATGTAAATCACTATCTGGAAAACCCAAAAGTCAAGTAAGTAAAAAAAAAAAGTCAAGAATACTCGACTTACGTCTCTGGGGATATTCCTACCTCAAGCAGAGGCGACCTGTGGATAGTGTGTTTGTACAGTATGTGTTTGGCATTTGAAGTATTTGACTGATGTTTCTCATTTGATGTTTTGCTGTCTCCTCTGAGTCGGACCCTGCTGGTGTCTTTGTTCAAACAAATGCAGGCACACCTTCATGAGTGCGTATTAGCTACCGTGTGTTTGTGTATATTATGCATGTGTGCAAGTATGTATATATATACCAAGGCAAGCACACTCCTGGCAGCATAGCTCATTTATATCTGTCTATAGACTTTGAATTGAATTTCTGATCAATGAAGAGGACATCTTGTTCCCCCCATCTCTCTCTCTCTCTCTCTCTCTCTCTCTCTCTCTCTCTCTCTCTCTCTCTCTCTTTCACTCTCTCACTCTTGTCTCTCTGGACAATGAACTTCAGCAGCTGCCAACAAACACAGAAAGTTTATTGGATTAAATACCTCTGGGCATGAAGTACCTTTGTGCTCTATCTATCTATCTATCTATCTATCTATCTATCTATCTATCTATCTATCTATCTATCCAATTACAATTACATATGTGCACGATAGTACCCGTGTGTGTGTGTGTTTGTGTGTGTGTGTGTGTGTGTGCATGTGTTATAGTGATGAATTGGGGAAAAGAGGTTGGCTAAATCGGGTTGTCATGCTAATTCAGCCAGCTGACTGCATAATGCAATGCATCAGGGAGACGGACTGAACTTGACCCTGTTAAACCTGACCTTGGCCTCCGTCTTTCTCTATCCTCTCCCCCTCACATATATGGGTGCAGGGGTCGGCAAATTAATGCAATAAATCGGGTATGTGTGTTTGGACCTCATGAAACCTGTTTCATGGTATAAGAAAGGTATAAAAAAAAAAAATCACACTCATCACAACTGAACACAGATTTATTGTAAGCAGTGTTTAGCTAGTTACTATTCTAAGACAGTTTTAACAACTATCAATTACGCTGGTTTGGAAGTCCTTCTACACAGTTGAACATGCACTGTGAGTAAGTAGTTAGTTTGATGAATGGTCGACTGATTTTGTTGACTTGGCATTTTGTTTTGCATGTCTTTAGCTGCTCCTTTGGCTGACAAGTTAAATGGACCACGTCATGGACTGCCATTTAGTCAACAGTAATAGCAGTATTTGCTGTGCAAGAATTGATCCTGTTAACTCATCGGGAAAAAAACGCACCACAATTTAGTGTTTGAGTTGGTCGATATATGTACGTATACAGATTTATATAGATACTGGGTTTTACAGTTTGTTCCATCCAGAGAAGGTGATAATAATCCATCCAGCTCATTACAGCAATTTGATTTTACTTGTCTAACACACATGAGCACACTTCTCTGCCTATGACCTTCAGGTTTGTAAAAAGACTTTAACAAATGATACTGTTGAATATCTTATACTTTAGATAAAAACTCCTTCATGTATGAAAAATCTAATGAAATGATAAATAACTTACAATCAATAAAACTTAAAGCAACAAATGGATGGAATCAGTCATTCGCCTGAAGTCAAGAGTAACATTTGTTTATTTTAGCACGGTGTTAGAAGGTGGGGTTACAAGCCTGTGTGGAATGTCCCTTTAAATTATTCAAAGCCCAATCAGGTGTCTTTTTCTCCTCTGATCTAAAGATGGGTATCAGAGGTCATTCATTCTTCCTTCCAGGGTCACCTTTCCCACTTTTCCTTTTAGTACTGACACTCTCACACACTTCCACTCCCTATCTCTTTCACTAATGTTATGTAGGACACTGTCATGGTCACATGCGGGTACATATGTGCATGCACGCACACATTAAGAAAAGAAGAAGCCGTGTGCATATAGACACATGCATAGACACTCACCCATGCCATGTGATGCACACAAGGCATGCACATACCTACCGACCCCCACACACACACACACACACACACACACACACACACACACACACACACACTGAATAGGCCATCCTGGCTCCCCTGCAGTGAGCTCTATTGTGTGTGTCAGGACATTGTTCATTCTCCCTCTGTGTTTCCATGTATCTGAATACCTTCTGACCTTCTCATAGACTACAAGGATGTGAAGCATTATTGCTCTTCATGCAACTTGCTTTTTGTGTGGTTCCAACAATAGGTGACAAAGGTGGATGGCTGACTGTGGAGAAACAGAAGGATTACAGGCAGGAGGTTAAGATTTAGTTTAGTCTTTTGACTTTGCATCTTTCTCCCTTTACATCGTATGGTAAATACAATCAGTAGCATATGCACCACACAGTGTTCTATGCTGTGTGTGAATACTTTTATAGACAGCAAGTGTCTCTAATAATAAATAAAAAAAGGCATTTACTGTAATGTAACTGGTAAATGTGCCTTGTGGTCCATTTGTAAGTTAGTTACTTAGGTTAAGTGTGCATACTACAAGGGATGGCTTGCTTGTGTGTGGGATCCTACATACAGTATGTGTGTCTGTGAATGCGTACTCACCGCTTGGGGCTTGTTGTCAGAGCTTCTCTCGACTGGCCAATTAATTATGATGGCCTACTTATGATGTGTAATGGGATGATTTATTAGTAAACACACAAACAGAGCAGGGACACAGACAGTCAGGTAGCTGCGCTGCATTCTGTGGTCTGGGATCATATACTGGGGCAAGATCACAAGCCACCTCTGGCTGTGTCCTACTGGATCAGAGCGAAGATTACAGCACACTTCATGTTCAAAAAGTCCAGTTCGCAGGCTTGTCCTGATCTATAGGTTGTATGTATGACTGTTAGCTCTGCTTATACACTTTTGTCGCTTTATCTTTCAAAAGTGAGAAAATCAAGCGAGCATGTTGCTCTCATCAAACCCTGCTTCACATACAGTGTGCTCACATGTACACAAGTACCAGGTTATTTAGAGGAACTGGGTTATGCAGGTAATTGAAGAGCGCGTTTACATACTGTAGTAACCTGTAGTCTAAGTATAATGTAGGTAGGTAAGTAGGTCGCTAAGGAGATTCCATCCGTACTCCAAACTTATTTTAGAACCATTGTTTACTCGTTGTAAGTGACTTTTAGTTATCATAGACACCACTGTGATATGACTGATGTCCAGTGATCTCCTATAGAGAGGAGGTGCACAGCTTCTCCTGACACTGTTTAAAGATCATCCTCTGGTAATACTCACATCAATACTTTCCTCAGTATTCTTTGTCATAAATATGCACACATCAAAAGAAAATGAGAAACCTTGTTACCCATACCCATGGCTGATAAAATCTGCTTTCTCCAAGAGGAATGTTTCTCCAACATTCTTTGTTGAAACCAGATCTCTTGTTTACATCTTGTTTTTACAATTTACGGCAGAAAGCTGACTGTTACTTACTTACTGTTACAACTCTGTGCCTTCTTTTCCTGCCGGGCCCCTGTGAAAGGTCAGTGGGGCTCTGGGCTGTAGTCGCTGGCCACTGTCTGCCTCTTCAGCTGCTCAGCCACCTTCAGACTGCACTTCGCTCCCTCACCCTCTTTTTCCGTCTTACTTTACTCACATTTTCAATGAATCTCACCCTCCGCTCCTTTCTTCTACGCTTTTTTTTTCTCTACCATCGCCCTTTTTTGTTTAGATGTTAGATTTTGAATAAATACATATTTGAGTGTATTTTTTTGAGACTGAATGTTCTTTCTCTCTCTCTCTCTCTCGCTCTTTCTGTTCCTTAAACTGTTGTTGTTGTTACATTTTCATCCTGAAGTGTGTGTTTGCAGGTGTGTGCGTGCAGCCACCACATACACACCTGCACGTTTCAGAGTGTGTGTATGCACAGCATGTGTGTCCCCGTGTGTGTGTGTGTGTGTGTGTGTGTGTGTGTGTGTGTGGGCAGCATTAGGCGTGGCTTGTATAGGTGCAGCAGGTCTGTCCTGGTACCGAGGAGAGCTATTCTTTTTCCGTGGCTAGCTGTCTGACTAGCTGGGTGGGTGTCCTATTTCTGGATCACACACACACATACACACCAAACCCCGTGCCCCCTCTACCATACGTCGTGGGACATAATTTATGATGGCTCTCTAACATATGGACTTTTCATCACTCAATGGCAACAAAGTCTCTCCACTCAGTGTTACAGCATATTGTCTCTCTCCCTCCTCTTTCTCATTTGTTTTCCCTCTTCTCTGACTCTCTTTTTTATTTGAGTTTTCCTCGCGCCGATTTATATTTCTTTCTTTTTCTGTGTCGTAGCTCTTGGTCTCATTTCACAACTTATTCTCCGGCTGACATGGAAGCCAATTTCTTTTCCTTATTTAAACCTTTCATTACACCTGGAATTTAAATGAAATTGTAGATACACAGCTTCTTGCTCAATTAAGGTTATGTAATATTTCAACTGTTGTAATTTTTTTTTAAATGTTCTTTAATAGCTGATATTACCAGAATAGAAAGACATATTAGCAAAAATAGAATAAAATTAGCATTTTCATTTGAAATGTGGAACTACTTGAAAGCTTAACCCTTCCAAAAGAACATCACATCAATCATCTTAGTTTAATTTGCTCTTACGTGGCAAAATATACCTCCTCCTTTTACCTCACCTCCTTTTGTCTCTCTATTTGTCTCTTCAGACTCTCCTTAAGGCCATCTTATTTATTCACACTGATCCTGACATTCTGAGGGAAGAGAAACATCTCTGCTGTGAATTTGCTCTAATTTTTAGTGATGATAGTTCATATTGTGTTTCTGACATGCACTGACTGCATGTGTGTGTGTTTGTGTGTGTATGGGCTGGCATGTTGACACCTCATCGTCATGCAACAACCGTGTCGTCATGGTGATTATAATAAAATACTTGCTAAGTGCATAAAGGAGTGGATCGTTACGGTTTTATTAGCAACACACACATGCACAACCACATCATGAAATGCGTTTTACACATTATAGATCAACCACCACACACACACACACACACACACACACACACACACACATACAGTGCAAATGTCCTCATTTTAGATTTATCATGCAGTCCTCTAGAAATTCTATAAAGAGCAAAGGTGGTGATTACAATGTTGACCATTGTTGATTTTTCCAGAATAAGTCTATTTATCACTGAGCCAGCTGTGCTGTTGGTATGTGACTAGGAGTGTGTGAGTGTGAGTGTGAGTGTGAGTGTGAGTGTGAGTGTGTGCAGGAGCATGTGTGTTGCAAGAGATGCAATACCTGTGATATTACAGTGAAGGTTTACTTTTCTTTTCAATTAATTAAAAACATATTTTTTCCTTTGTAAATCAGGTGGATAACATTTAATGTCTTTCATTGTAATGGAATCCAATATGAGATCATAAGTGCAGCCTCAGTCTCATGCAATTATATCATGTGTTTGTGTAAGTTGTGTAAGTCATTTTCATTTATGTAATCACAGTTATATATTCTTAAATTAAACATCACTAAGATAAAGTTGTCACATTACATAGTAAAGAATTTATTTAGTCTCTTTTATAAATTGTTATATTTACATAACGTGTTATCTCCTGTCCCATCCCTGTGGACTTTCTTCTACTGTATTCCTTTCTGTTCTGTTCTATTCTTAACCACCATGCTGGCACTCTCTGTAACTATTGATGCTACTTTGTCCTAGTGATGAAGCAAGCGGGCTGTTGTTGGGTCGATGTGTGTCATTGTTATATTGATGTGAGGACAGACCCCTGGGGCCTGCAGCCTTCTACTCCCCTGAAAGCAATAAATCTATGGCCTACTGTTCCCTGTACTGTACCCAGCACAGCTTCCCTCTCAAACACACACACACGTTCAGTATACTGTCTACATAGAAAAGGAGACACGTACAAACAGGTAACTTTGTGGCCTTCTGTTCTACACTGCAAGCAGCATGATCACACACACAAGGAGAAAATTTGCATTTTAAATTTGAGCCTTTTATGCATTGAGCCTTTTTTTTTGCCCTGTATGTGCACTGGTTTTTGTGGTTTAGCAGTCCTGTATTCAGTTTCTATGAATCATTTTTAATTCCCTTCAGTCAGCCAGTAGAGGCCACT